>NC_136988.1:6982476-7170992 GCF_032717465.1 Coenobita brevimanus | reverse complement strand
GATATGTTTCCTTGATGATGTCTGGTTTTCGAAGAGAAATTTAGGTTTATCTAAAAATTCATCTAAGAAAGTTTTGGCATTTTTAGTTAGTCTGAGTAACTTCAGACAGATTCTATTTTTGAGGCTTGGTGGGATAGGTCTTCAAAGAGCTTTGCATGAGACGATAAAAAAGCTTATCAAAGTTAGAAGGGGAGCTTTAATGAAAAGGACTAACCTTTGGGATGAAGTAATGTTTTCCTCTAACCCACTCCAGCTATATGCTGATAATCAATTTATTTCTGCATACCAGAGAATTTTCTTTACTGAATAGGAGTCAGATTCAAACTTGATTTTTCCAACTGGAAGCAGGTTAGTCTCCTACGGAAAATGAACTTTGCCTGATAGTAACAAAAGAACTAGAGGGACACTCAGTGGAGCGCATCTCTCCGACAAGGGCAACGTAATTTTTTAAACCGCTTTTTTCATAATGGGTTAGGATTTCTCACCACCGATTAGGGTTTCACAAAAAACTCTTTTCGGATCGATCCCCAAAGATAATCAATTGTTCCATGGGAAATGGGCCATCTACCCACCAAACTTACAGAAGTCCAAATCCCTCATTTAGTTTTTGAATAATCCTGCTAACAAACAAACAAACAGCGATGGAGGAAGGAATCTTATTGACAAATTTAGGTGTTCTACTACCCTTCCATTCTCTCTCTCTCTCTCTCTCTCTCTCTCTCTCTCTCTCTCTCTCTCTTACACACACACACACACACACACACACACACAGTTTCCATTTCCCATACACCTGTTTTACTGTGTGAATCAGAAGGAAACTGTCAAGAAGTTTTGTGGAAAGGATCAGAGGTATAAAGAAACACAAGTGGCAGCTGAGTACGTGGCTGCGGCAGAGGTCAGAGCCTGGGGAGCCAGAAAAATGTTGGGGACAGATTAACTGTTTTTTAAACTGAGATATACGAGAGAATGTATGATCTTATAAAACAGAGAATGGGGTTGTGGAGAGAGAGAGAGAGAGAGAGAGAGAGAGAGAGAGAGAGAGAGAGAATACATTCACACATTAATCCTATCTGTATCTCTTTATATCAGTCAATCAATAATTATAAGTACACACAGAACACACACACACGCGCAAATATATATATATATATATATATATATATATATATATATATATATATATATATATATATATATATAACAGGTATAAACAGTATATATATATATATATAGGTAGATAGATACACAGATAATTAGATAATATTTTCTTAGAAGCAAAATCGAGCAAGGATTTGATTGCAACTAGTGCTTTTGCAACTCATTTCTGTTCGATGTGTCGGGCTAAGCTACGTCGATCCTGATCGATAAAAAATCACCACAGTACTAACTAGAGACTCCATCAAGGGGAAAATCACACCAGACCACGAGCTTATACAGCATATCTAGCGCGGCATCGTAATATGACTCATGTCTGTGTGACCTCTTGACCTACTTTCACCAATTTGAACTTGTAGATTTTCATCCCTGTTACATACCTGCAAAATTTTTTGGTGAAATCTGAGCGGCTGCGAAGTTATCGTGTTAACAGACACACACGCAGACAGACAAACTGAAAAAAATACTCGTTGGAGATTTTCATTTCTACTACACACCTGTAAAATTTTGCAATATCTCTGAGTGGTTATGAAGTTATCTGTGGTAACAGACACACATAGCCTTGACCTACTTTCACCAATTTCGAACTTTTTTTTTTTTTCCCCTATTACACACCTGTAAAATTTTATGAGTGATATTACTATGGGCCCCCCTGTGGCGGGGGGGGACTACAATCTGGCAGCACTATGGGGTGGTACAACTACTCTGCTGCCAGGTTGTGTTAGGAAGAATCACTGCCACCGTATTCCCCTGCGTGTCGTTAAAGGCGACTAAAAGGGGCAAGGGAGTGAGGGGACTAGGGACCTCCTCCTCTGTTTTTTAGTTCCTAAAAAGAGACAGGCCAGAGAAAGGGATGGGGATTGGAGTTGTATCAGTACCCTGAAGATTGGGTCTATGAATGTGTGATGGATGTAGTACGACTGAGGCTAAAAAGGGAGGAGCATTGGGAGAATGTTTGTGAGAAGAAAGTTGGATGTGTAACTAATGTTTTGAGTGAAACGAAGATGAAAGGGAAGGGTGAGTCTATGTTTGGAGAAGTGTGAATGGAAGATTGTCAAAGGTGGGTTGATAGAGGAAGGGCAAGAGAAGGTGTGGCAGCTTGTTAGTGAGTCCGGAAGTACAGCAGTGTGTGATTGAATGGAAGGAGGTGTCATCGAGACCTTTGATGTGGGTGAAAGTGAAGTTCTTGAACATTAGTTGTGGGTGTTTGTGAGTGCATATGGGCCTGGTAGTGAAAGGGATGAAGAAGAGAGGAGTCTTTCTGGAATGATGTTGATGAGTGTCTGCAGAGTTTTGGAGCGAATGTGAGATGTGGTAATGATGCAGGAGATCTGAATGCTAGAGTGGGAAATGTAGCAGTTGAAAGGTGTAGTTGGTATGCACATGGTGTATTGCCTGGAAGAAATGAAAATGGGGAACGAATGATAGGGATGTGTGTTGAGCGAGGAGATGGTGATTGGAAATACGCTGTTTGAGAAGAAAGATATTTATAAGTATACTTGTACATGGGTGAGACAGGGGAGGAGGTGGAATGGTTGTGGATAAAAAGCTTATTGATGAACTATGTGGTTGTATCTAGAAATGTAATAGGAAAGAATTGTTGGATGTGAGAGTTCTGAGAGAGGGGAGGGTGGGAGGTATGTCTGACACTACCTGAGGTGGAGGGAAAGTTAAGTGTAGGTAAGAGATGGGTGAGAGCTAGGAGGGTTAGGTGTGGCAGGGAGGTTTTGAAAGTGCTAATTGAGTTATGAGACAAAAGAGAGAAAATGATAAGAGTATCAGGAGAAACTGAAAGATAGAGTGGAACGCAGTGAAAGATCAAGGAAAAATAGAAGTGTGGAGAAGGAATGGAAGTTGTTTAAGAGAGCTGTGGTGGGGCATGCAGAAGAGGTGTGTTGTTGTGAGACGTGTGGGTGTGGTGGTGTAAGAAAAGGAAGTGAATGGTGGTGTGAGGAAGTAAGTATGGCTGCTTGGCTGAGAAGAGACAGTGCATATGGAAATATGAAAGCTGCAGAGTGAAGGATGAGGTGTCATATGAGAGGTATAAGGCGAAAAGTGAGGAATAGGGCGAGAAGGGCTGTGCGTGATGCTAAAGTGGCTGCAGATGAGAGGTGGGGTAGGCGGCTGACTGAGAATTTTCAACAGAATAAGAAAAAGTTCACCAGGGAAGGAGGTTAAAATGGGTGCGAAAGGGAGGGAGTCTGGGAAGGAAGAGGAGTAAAAGCAGAGTGGGATGGAAGGATGTTAATTGAGATGGATGCAGTAAGGAAGAGGATGGGTAGAGTATTTTGAAAGATTGTTAAAGTGTATAGGAGGAAAGGGTGGCTGAGATTGTGGCAGATGGAAGGGTGCAAGGAATTTATGTGTTGGGGAGAGTTGAATAATTCTTTGATCACGAAGGAGGAAAGTGGAGAAGGCAGTAAAGGAGATGATGAAACAGGGAAGAAACTTTGCAGGTATGGATGGGTGTGCTGGGGAATGCCTGAAGGGTGGTGGATGGTGACTATTGTTGACTGATTAGTAAGACTGTTGAATGTGTACATTGTGAAAGGTATGGTGCCAATTGGACTGGGCAAGGGTGCTTTCGTTGTCCCAAGTTGTATAAAGAGGCAAGGGTGAATAGTATGAATGTACTAGCTTTAGGGGTATATGTCTGTTGGAGTGATGTAGGTAAGGTGTATGGTAGAGTGTCAATTATGAGGAGTTAGAGAGGGTACAGAGAGAGTGATTGGTGATGTGCAGTGTGGCTTTAGGAGAGGGAGGGGATGCGTGGATCAGGGTGTTTGCTGTGGAGACAGAGGTGTGTGAAAAGTATTTAGCGAAAGGCAAGGGATGCGTTTTGGGGCATTCATGGATTTAAGAAGAAAGCGTATAGATAGAATTGATAGGGAGGCTTTGTGTTGGACTGTTTGGGAAGATTGTATGGACTTGATGGTAGGTTACTAAAAGGGAGTGAAAAGTTTTTATGTAAATAGTAGAGCGTGCGTAAGAGTGTGTGCAAATGCTGTGAGTGATTTGGTTTCCCGTGAGAGTCGGGCTGTGACAGGGATGTGTGATGTCGCCTTGGTTGTTTAATACTTTATATGGATGGTGTTGCAAAGGAGGTGAAATGCAAGTAGTTTTAGGAAGTTGAGGTCTGAGTCTGATGAACAAGTTGATGGTGGAGAGTGGAATCTGAAGCAGCTGCTGTTTGCAGATGATACTGCACTGGTGGCTGATTTCAGAAGAGAGATTGAGACCGCTTGGTAGGAGTGGGAGTTTGGAAGGCTGTGTGATAAGAGGAAATTGAAAGTAAACGAGAATAAGAGTAAAGTGATGAAGTGTACGAGGTTGGTAGATGGTAGGAGGATGAATATAGTTCTGAATGGTGAGTTGCTTGAGGAAGTAGTGTTTTAAATATTTAGGGTCACATGTTGCTGTGGATGGAAGAATAGATGCAGAAGTGAAGTTTAGAATGAACGAAGTAGGTAAGATGCTGGGAGGAATGAAAAAAGTGTTTAGATGTCGTTTGCTTAGAAAGGATGTAAAGAGAAGGCTGTATGAAGGTGTTGTGATACCGACTGCGTTATATGGGGCTGAAACATGGAATATGGGTGTAGCAGAGAGGAAAATTTTGAATGTAATGGAGATGAGGTGTCTGAGGAGTATGTGTGGAGTGACGCATATGGATTGCGTGCGAAATGATGAAGTGCGAAGGAGAACTGGAGTTGTTCGGGAGATGGCTTGTAGAGTTGAGTAGAGGGTGTTGCGATGGTTTCGGCATATGGAGAGAATGGATAATGAGCGATTGGTGAAAAAGATAACTAGATCTGATGTGAGAGGGAGACCACGAATAGGATGGATGGACAGTGTGAAGAGAGCACTGGATGAGAGAGGGATGTCTGTTGAGCAAGGAAGAGTGGTTGTGCATGACAGAAATCAATGGGGAGAAATTGTGAATGAATAAATGATGACGCAGCCCTGAGGGGATATTCTCCAGCATTTGGTCTGATTAGCTAGTCAGGTCAGGTGTGGGTAAGGGGATGGGTCTATTATGATGTGGCAGGGGTAAACCAGCTCTTCTGTTGGGCCCTGCTGCGGATGTCACTGACAGCACTGCGCAGTTGACCCTTGTGCGGTGTGGTGCGGCGAGGATCTGTCCCTTCTTCCCTCTGGGGCTAAGATGCAAATGAATGTATTTGAATGGATGAGTAAATGGGGAGTGTTTCGTCCTGCCTCGGCTACCTCTCCTTCCTTGGAGGAAGCACCCTAGGGGTATAGATAGATAGATTTCTAGCAGCTGCGAAGTTATTGCGCAAACAGACACACAGAGACACACAAAACACGCTGAAAATAACACCAGCTCCGCTATCGCGCCTGGTATTCACAATACCTTCCTCACCCGTCTGCACGTCGAAAAAGGTACTTCCACCAATGAGAGTGCCACACACCTTTCATCGCGCGTTCTTGGCTGACCAATATTGTGATAGCATGCGTCGGAATCCCCCCTATAGTGAGGTCTCGCTCTATCTGCCGTTAGATTGGTCTGAAGATGTTCCCAGGAAGGAATGAAGGGTCACCAAGTACATTAACATTTGGACTGCTACTTAGAAGTCTACATGAAAATCAAAGTAGCTTAGCTCAACGCATCGAAAACAATGAGTAGAAATTAAATATTGCAGAAACAGCAGTTATAGTTAAATCCATTTGCTTACAAGAAATTATCTTAAATGGTTATACAAATTATATCTATCTATCTATCTATCTATCTATCTATATCTATATCTATCTATCTACCTATATCTATATCTATATCTATATCTATCTATCTATCTATCTATCTATCTATTTACCTATTTATCTATATATATATATATATATATATATATATATATATATATATATATATATATATATATAATTAGACAGGTAATGTATAATCAATAAGTTTGAATGGATGTGTAAAATGTCAGGAACCTGACATAATTTTCACGAAATCTTACATAATTAACTACGGCAGGTCAATATCTGACAATGTATATTTCGTTCAGATTTCCTTAAAAGTAAATCGAGGACCCTGGGAAGCTGTACTAAAATAAGGGTTTCTTTCGTCTGTCCATTCATCTGTTCAAGCTCTGCAGGCCGGAATTGTGGACTAATTATGACCATTGTGATGTCAAACAAATCCATGATCAAAGCAAGAAAGCAACCTTCCTCAAATACAGTAGCATATTATTAAAAAATTTTATCACTAGATGGGTATTCAAAATGCAGTATTTCATGCCCTCATCGCAGTTATGATTCAATGCACTAATAATCGGAAAATGTTTAAAAACCTGTAAATACGGTATGTGCTTGTGTTTTTACCACATAACAAGGTGTGCAAAATGGCAAGATATGAGAGTTAATTCTTTATATACTGAATGAATTCATGTATACACTAATACTATCCAGTGAAAGAATCACTTAGGCTAACAGTGGCTGGAAAACCTGAGAACAGAGCGTAGCTCTGCTACACACAGCAATGACTATATAAAGTTTTGTCTTCGAGACCATAGCATGGCAACATACAGCAGATAAGGTGTCTTCTGAAGTCAGTGTTTGGGCCCATTTTGTGCGACAGCGAAAGGGCACAAAAGTCAATCACTCCTACAGCATTAGTCTACCAGATTCACCGAGAGTTACTTTCTAAGTGGCTTTTGTAATTTCATAATGCCTCTTCCCAGGCTCGCATTAGCACTCAACGGCTTACTCATGGCTTGCTAACATGTGGCGGGATTCAGCCGTACTGTGATGATTGCCTGTTTTTTTTTTTTTTACTGTCCGTCACTTAATGATCGAGTGTCCGAGTCTGGGGAACCTGCGTCAGAGGTTTCTACAGAAGCATAGGGGGGCAGACGGTGAGTACTGTCTTACATGCCTGGAGGAATCTGTGACTATCTGGCTGACATTTTATTTATTCATTTAATTCTTTATTTTTCAGGAGGTGGGCCTTCTCAACCTTCTGCAGTTATTATTTTATTCCCTTTTGATATTACTTATGCTTGCAAACAGATTATTTTCTTATTTTATACAGATTTTTTTTTTTTCGTCTCTTTAAGACCAAGTTGTTGAGGCGCCAAGCTGTTACTGAATAATTCAGTACAATACTTAATCACGTTACACCTCAAACTCATTGATATGGTTTTGCATCTTTTGTTGCCAAAGGAAATGAATCATTTCTTCCACTACTGTCTGTGTACAGGAAGAAATTATGATTGATTGACCGGCTTACCACCACATTCACATATATTTCCCCGCTGTTCATCTTCCCATGTCCAAGAATACTATCCTGTTATATACCTCAGCTGAAAGAATTACATCACCCCTGCACCTACAGAGTTCACCTACTTACACTACACTGCCCACTCTAGTGAACTTTCCTTTGCATTTAGGAAGCCATGAATAACCGTGGAGGGGGCAACAAGGGGCCCCTTGTAACGGGTGTAGATAGAGGCTGTCATTGGTCTCACCCTGCCTGAAACCTGGTTGGGGTAAAGATTTACTACTGTACAGACTTCAATTTTCCTAGGAAAAAATAGTGTGTGCAGTGAAGGCACACACACACACACACACACACACACACACACACACACACACACACACACCTACCTATCTATCTATCTATCTATCTACGTATCTATCTATCTATCTATCTTTCATATATTTATATACAGTACATACATAAATGTGTATATATATATATATATATATATATATATATATATATATATATATATATATATATATATATATATACTATATATATATATATATATATATATATATATATATATATATATATATATATATATATATATATATATATATATATATATATCCCATTCGTTCCAAGAGTCTTTGGGAGTGGGATTGTACTGGGAGGGTACTAGGCGTACTGTCCTTCGCCAATCGGCAAATAGTCGCGACGCTCATAGGTCCCTTCCCGGGGTTCCATACTTTAATAACTTCTGAAAATTCCCAGTTCCGCCCTGTATTGAGGTAACTGGGCTCAAACGGGATATATATATATATATATATATATATATATATATATATATATATATATATATATATATATATATATATATATATATATATATATATATATATATATATATATGGTGAGAAATTGGAAAAATGTGAGTACATTTAAGTACTTGGGTAGTGTGATGAGTAAGGATGGAGGTTTGGAGGGTGAAGTGCTTGAAAGGGTACAGCAGGGAAGAAAGGTTGCTGGTTCTTTGAAAGCAGTGATAAGAAACAGGGAAGTGAGCATGGAAGTGAAAAAGTTACTACATGACAGTATTGTGATACCAACTCTAGCGTACGGAATTGAAGCTTGGACGTTGTTGGAAGGACACAAGTCAAGAGTGAGAGCAGTGGGAAATGAGTTATTTAAGAGGAGCCTGTGGAGTTACATGGAGAGACAGGCTGACGAATGAGGATATAAAGGAGCGTTGTGGTGTTGATGTGGATGTGATAGGAAGCATTATGAGGAACACACTGAGGTGGTTTGGCCATGTGGAGAGGATGGAGGGTGAAAGACTGACGAAGAGAGTGTATGTGAGTGAGGTGGAGGGGGAGAGAGGGAGGGAGGCCGAGGATGAGATGGAGGGATGGGGTGGAAAGGTATATGAGAGAGGGGTGTGAGTTGGGAGCGGGGGAGTGAAATGGCGGGCGACAGGGCGACTTGGAGGCGATTTGTTTGTGGCCACCCCAAAACGGGATTGAGGCGTCTGGCAATATATATATATATATATATATATATATATATATATATATATATATATATATATATATATATATATATATATATATATATACATATATATATATATATATATATATATATATATATATATATATATATATATATATATATATATATACTCGTATAATATTTGGGCGGGGCGGGAGCGCCTCTCGACGTGAACCAAGTGGACCACTCCTGAAGTTTGGCTTGGGTTGTGTTGAATGGATCCTTTGTTGTAAACATGATGCAATTGAGGTGAATATGTGGTTTGTGGAGTGGGAGCTATACTGCAGTGTGGTCATACTGAATTGTCTGTATCTTGTATTTTGCGTTTGTATGAAGCAGGCAAGGTGCTGTCCTCATCATAACCTACCTAGGTCAACTAGTCTAGCTTGATAAGGTAGAGTTTTTGCGATACGAATGGCGGGGTGTAGATCGTGAAGGATGCTGTTTGGCTGGGGGCTTTCGATGACCGTGGTGGCTGTGTGTTTGCGTATGTCCTTATGGACTGTAATGTTGGTTGAAGGAGGCGAGGTGATGTTATTGAAACATTCTGTGTAGTAATGAAAAGTTGTCATTATTTGTTTCTTTGTGGATGTATATAATTACATGGATCGGAAGCTTTATGAGCTCAAGTAATGATTTGTGCCTCTTATATGTTTTTTTTTTTTTTTCACAGTATTCATTATTTTGGCTGCAAGTGATCTCTTTATCTGATCTTTGTGGATCCCATAATTACTTTTCCGAACGTTGTATCTGTGTGTGTGTGTGTGTGTGTGTGTGTGTGTGTGTGTGTGTGTGTGTGTGTGTGTGTGTGTGTGTGTGTCTGTGTGTCTGTGTGTCTGTGTGTCTGTGTGTCTGTGTGTGTCTGTGTCTGTGTGCATTTCATGTTTGCCAAACTTGTGGCGGCTAAGTCGGATGCCTAGGCTGAGTTTGCATAACTCAGTCGTTTTCTTGACTGTTCTCAGATTGTGTTCAGAGATTTTTTCTTCTGTTTGCCAGAGGTAATGCTTGCGAGTATTTTCAAAACATCTAGTTTAGGAGATGCCTTTTCACTGATGTTGCTTGCACATCGAGGGAGGGTCATATTTGTGTGTCCTTTGTAGTCCAAGTCTTAGGATTTTGATGTATTTGCAGTGGATGTGCTTGCTTACAGAAGGAGACTTGCGAGTTTGCCTGAGATTTGTGTCAGTCTGAGTTAAGTGGATTTTAACCGATTTGTTTGGTGAAGCAGTCTTTCTGTTTTAGGTCAGCCATTGTTCTGCTGAGTAGCCTGTAGGTGCTGTTGAAACTGACCTGCTGCTTGTTGAGTTTTGTAGCGTTATGAAGCTTCAGCCAGGTCATCAGCATTTGATAATGCTATTTCTGAAGAAGGGAAAGTTAATAGGCCATGAAGAAGGTTAAAACTTTGGCTGACAGAACAAGGCCCTGTTCGATACCGTTGGTTAGTATTCTGAATTTGGAAAATTGGTTTTGATAGACTACCTGGGCCTGTCTGCCTGAATGAGTTGGCCAACATTCTTGCCTTCTGTTCTACGTATGCTTTTAGGATATTGCTTATAAAATTATGTCCTAACAGACAGTGGCCGGTGGGGGCGCCCATTATCCACTCACTAAATGTAGTGGTGCTCTATTGACAGTAACGCTACATTAAGTGACAAGCCGAACTATTTCCTGTAAACCAGGAAATCACATATTGCGTTGGGTGGTAACCATATAACCAACCAACACGAGTTCCCTACGTGTCAACAGTTGGGTTGACGGCGGTTTAGTGCCCCTTCACGGAAACAACTAACTAAAAATACACGCAAGAAGCCTCAGATTAGGACTGACCAGTAGGTTACAGCCAAGGACAGGACAAATGACATAGTACGGATTGTAACAGGGAATGTAAGAGGTGTGAATGATGAGATGAAAGAGAGAGGGATTGTCCAGGTACTTGGTGGTGAAAATGTGGACATATGTGGATTAACTGAGACTAAAGGAGGTGGGAGTGTGAGAGAGTGGGAGTAGGGATGGGATATATGTGGGGGAGTAGGTGAGAATGAGAGGGAAAAGAGGGTGTATGTATTGCCATGTGCAAGAGATGGAAGGAGAATATAAGAGAGTATCGATCACTTGGTTAAAAGATTATGTGGGTAAGATTGAAAGTGGGCATGCAAATGTGGGCGATTGTGTGTGTGTATGCACCAACACAAGATCATGGAAGCACAAAGGAAGAAAAGTTTTGGACAAATGTGGAAGTGTGCATGAAAAACTTTGAGAGGAATGAGAGAGTGTTTTGGGAGATATGAAGCCTGGAAAAGGAACGAATGTGAAGGTGGATGGATTAGTTGGTGAGTGGGGTGTGCCTGCAGATGTGGATGGGAATGGCAGTGCTCTAGTGGACATTTGTGCGGGGAGGGGGTTGGTCATAGCCAATACCCTGTTTGGGCTCATTATTATTAACATGCATGCGTGGCGAATGATAAGGGTGGGTGGTGAAGTGAACGAACGAAAGGCAATGATTGATTATGTGAGTGTGGATGACCGAATGAGAAGGTATTTGGTGGATGAAAGATCATACAGAGGCTGAGGGTGTTAACTATCTGACAACCACTTGGTGGTGGTGAAAGTCAAGGTTCAAGTGCATTGAAGGAATAGAAGCAGGGAAGGAGTGGAGGAAGTAGTCTATACAAGGAAGGTGGAAATGCTGCAAGAGGATGGAGAGAAGGCAGATTATAAGAGAGAAGTGGAGGAGGGATTGGGTACATACGATTTGGAGCAGATGGAGGAGGCAGAAAGTGTGTGCAAAATAATCAAAGAAGAAATCTGTACAGCATGTGAGGTGGTGTGTTGAGTGAAGAGAAGTTGAAACGGGGTGAAAGGAACAGCATGGTGGAATGATGAGATTAGGCAGGCTGTGGTACTCAAGAAGAAATTATATAGTGAGTGGATGGGAAGCAGAGGAATGGAGGATGTTAAGAGACAGAAGAGAAAATTATATGAAGAGAGGAAGAGAGAGGTGAAAAGATTAGTAAGAATAAGAAGAGAGTGGATGAGGAAGTTGGAAAAAAACCTGAGTGTAAAGTGGAGGGAATGTAAGAAATTGTTCTGGAAGGAGGTAAAGAGAGTTTGACAGGGTGATAAAGAAGTTAGTAGGGGAGTGAAAGATAATGATGGTAGATTGCCAGTGGAGAATGGAGAAAAAGTGTGCAGATGGAGAGAACACTTTAAGGAACTATTAAACATAGAGAGTGCAAGTAATACAAGTATACTGTAAGTGGCTGGAGAGTGGCTTGAAGAAGGAGGGTGGTGAGAAGGGAGAAGGACATCAGTAGGATGGAAGTAAGGGAAGCAATGAAGAAAGTCAAAACGAGGAAAGCCCTAGGAAATGATGGAGCGTGTGGTGAAATGCCGAAGAATGGGGAGAGATAGTAGTAGAATGGATGCGGAATATGTGCAGATTGGCCTGGGGTGAAGGTACAGTCCTGGCAGATTGGAAATAAAGCATAATTATTCGACTGTACAAAGGAAATGAAGAAAAAGAAGTGTGTGGTAATCATAGAGGCATTTGTCCTCTTGGTGTAATAGGAAAGTATATAATGGGGTACTTATTAACAGAGTTACCGGAAATAACAGAGGAATTAGTTAGAGGACAACAGGGAGGTTTTAACAAAGGAAAGGCTGTGTGGATCAGATATTCATCCTTAGGTCTTTAGTGGAAAAGTTTTTAGATAAATGAAAGAAGTTGTATGTGGCCTTCATGGATTTGGAGAAAGCATATGACATAGTGAATAGACGAGGAATGTGGAAAATCTGAAGTATATATCGAATAAATGGGAAGCTGGTGAATGCTGTGAAGAGTATTTATCATAGTGCTATAGATGTAGTGCATGTGGATAATGAATGGACTGATTTTTTCTATCTGAATGTTGGACTGAAAAGGGATATGGCCTGTCTCAATGGTTGTCCAGTCTTTATATGGATGGGGTTATAAAAGAGATACAAGACAGAGCACTGGATGTTGGAGTATCAGTAATGAGAGAGAGCGGCGTTTGTAAACTTCCTGTCTAGCTGTTTGCAGATGATACTGTACTGTTAAGTGATAACGAAGGGGAACTGCAAAGCTTGGTGAATGAGTTTGGGAGAGTGTGTAAGAAACAGAATTTAAAGATGAATACAGGGAAGAGTAAAGTTATGGTCTTCAAGAGGAATGAAGTCACTGAATGTACAGTGAGGCTGGCTGATGTGGAAATGTAAAATGTGAGTACATTTAAGTACTTGGGTAGTGTGATGAGTTAGGATGGACGTTTGGAGGATGAAGTGCTTGAGGGGATACAATAAGGAAGAAAGATGGCTCGTTCTTTGGAAGAAGTGATAAGAAATTGGGAAGTGAGTAGCTAAGTAAAGAAGCCACTGCATTACAGTATTGTGATACCGACTCTAATTTATGGAAGTGAAGCTTGGACCTTGTTGGAGGGACACAAGTCAAGAATGAGAGCAGTGGAAGTGAGTTATTTGAGAGAACATTTGTGGTGATACATGGAAAAACTGACTGACAAATGAGGAAGTGAAAGGGCATTGTGGTGTGGATGTTGATGTGACAGAAAGCGTTAAAAGAAATACATTGAGATGGTTTGGCCATGTGGAGAGGATGGAGAGCGAGAGACTAATAAGGAGAGTGTATGTGAGTGAGACTGAGAGGGGGAGAGGGAAGGGGAGGCCGGGGATGAGGTGTAGGGATGGAGCGGACAGGTATGTGAGAGAGGAGTGTGTGAGCTGGAAAGTGAGCAGTGAAATGGCGGAGGACAGGGAGTCATGAAGGCGTTTGGCAAAAGACAGAGACAGCAGACAGCATGCTAATATCAGTGCACCAGTCCTATATGAGACACCCCTAACATGTATTCAATATGATCGGTGAGTCTTAGCGGCGGAGTGGTGGGTGACATGTGGGGGGTTACAGTACGTAGGACTGCTGGACATAATGAAACGGGCCCTAAGCCTATGCCCAGAGAAGAATACGTAAAAAAAAAAAAAAAAAAAAAAAAAAAAAACGGCGCCTTCAACCTGCAGTCCTCCAGGTTGACGTCCAGATAAGCCTTGGACCACAGCAGCACCAACAGCAATAACAACCGTTACACATACATCTATGTTTTATTAAAAGCTATTGTTAAATGACTCACTTGTGGGAAATCAATATTTTGGAAGTTTTGGTGCTAACAATTTTAAAATATTTCTTTAACGTAATGTTCTTAGTTAATATGAGCCACTTAGCTGGACCAATATGTCTCCTTTTTCTCTGTCCTGCTGCAGTTATCCATATACTTATGTCCATAGATTATATTATGTTGAACACATTAAGTTTGGTTAGGTTAGATAAGGTAAGTGTAAAATAAGTTCTCTGAATGAAAGTTAACAGATAATATGACTGGAGTAGCGCCACTAAATTCAGATTATACAGGGCATTCAATAGTTCCAGCTGTCCTGAGACCCGGCCAGCTCATGCACAGCCACACGATGAACAACTATACAGCGAACAGGTACACGGTGAAGGGCTATAGGTTATATAGTCACCGTAAGGCTCGATGCAGTCTGTTAATACTGTTGTGTAAACAGGTTTCATGGAGAACAGGAGAACCAATATTATTATCACCACACAAATCAGCACCAAGTACATGACTAAGATTGGTATGATGGTGCGGTGATGGTGGTGATGGTGGTGGTGATGGTGTGGGTGATGATGGTGGGTGTGATGGGGATCTTCTAAGGGAGGTACCTCCATGTCTTCCTCCCTCTCCCAGTCCTCGGTACTCTTCAGTATCTCAGGTTCTCCCTCCTCCACCATCCACACCTACTCCACCTCCCAGTCCTCCCCTCTCTCCCTGATCTTGACCACATGCCTCTCTGTGCCGCCCACCGCACTCTCCCTAACCCCAGCTTCCCCACCCCTGTGTCCCAGTTGGGTCTTCCCAGGGGCGTGGGGTTGGGCGGGGAGGGGAACACCAGCTAGGAAGAGCAACACAATGGCCAAAACCTTATACATTTAGATTCTGGAAAAAGCTGGATAAGAGATGGAAGAAAGGGTGTGGTTGGGCGGTAGATCAACGAAGTAGGAAGAGAGGGAGAGTAGGATCCAGAAACAGTCAGTACAAAACTAGAATAACTGTCAACAAAGTACTCATCAAAGCAGCCTTCAAATTTCTCGATCCTACGTTTGAACAGAACACATCCGGTTTAGTCACCCTCAAAGGCTTGGTTGATGAGTCAACGGATGTGTGGCTCAATTCACTGGAACGTATTTAGATAGCCTAGTTCTAATTTTTTGCATTCCTTTGAGCTGTTTCAGAAGTATGGTGACGCTGAATGTGAAGGTGATGATGATGATGATGTTGATGATGATATTTGTGGTGATGATGATGATTATGGTGACGAATGATGACTATGGTAGTGATGGTGATGACGAATGATGAATATGATAATGATGATGATGGTGATGATGATGATAATGATGGCAATGATAATGATGAAATGATGGTGCAACGATTTATAAGAATGATGGCAATGATGACAATAATCATGATGACGATGATGGCGGTAATTCTGATGATTAGTTGGTAAATAAAATATCCTCCTCCTCCTTATCTTCAACTTCATGCAAATCTTTTCATTTTCTGTTTCCCTTCGCATCCTCCTTTTTTAGTTGCTTCATGAGTGTATGGTCATCGCTGCCTCTGTACCGGTCTATCAGTTTCATTACAGTTATTAATTGGAGTATAGTCAACACAAGGCGCATCGAGACCCCTATGATCCATACATACAGGCATATATACAAATATGCATACTAATGACTCATAGGAAGAGTAAGGAAAGGGGCTAGGCCATGATTTCCTGATATTCATGGAGAGTAATCAGTTTCTCTTCCCAGAGCGATATTACGTGAGGTGGGGGCGCTCACCATCCACTCATTCGATGTAGTGCTGTGCTCGGATGCCTGCCCTTTCCTATCCTCCTTCCTTCTTACCTCATCTTTCTTCCTTTCATTCTTTCCTTTTCCTTCTGTCTGAGGGTGACTCTACACTGAGTGACAAGCCAAATGGTTTCCTGTACACCAGGTAACCATTTACTACGCTGGGTGGTACCCATATAACCATTTATCGCGCCTGGTGGTTTAGTGGGCAATTAAGGCGCTCCAATCGGATTGAGCCTGCGCAGGTGTATATCCAAGGGATGGTTGGGGTTTATTGTTCACATAATGCCACTCAGGGATGAGTGAGGCCGGGCACTCTCATCATAAATGTCAGGACCAACTTGCCTAACCCCGGGCTCCTACGCTTCTCGTGGGGTAACACTTGATTAGATAATGAATGAATGAATGAATGAACATGCCCCAGCATCCCCTCGGCGGCTAACCATTATGTACTACATTCAGTTACAGCGGCCTACTCTCTCTGCTACCAATAGTTTTTGGATGTATGGTTACCACCCTTTGCACTGTATGGCTTTTTGGTTTACAGGTACCTATTTGACATGTCACACATTGTAGTCGCCTCAAGGAATCAATACATTGTGCCCCTACTGACCACATGAATCGAATATGGTCGATATTTTTTTCGTATAAAAGAATTATGTCCATACAATTAGGTTCTCTTTCTCGCATAAATAAGGGCATAAGTTTTCCAGGTCTACATTTCAAGCCACTGTGAGATCGAGGGTCATATTGCAGGTGGCGTGGGATGCTGAGTGATTAATAGGGCACAAGTACTGTGCATTGCTGAGGTGAAACTCATCTATCATGCATACCGGCATTGCCTGGGGACCCTGGATGACCACTCCACCTGTGGGAGAAGACCCTCGGGGTCCCATTTTACCTACTGAGCCTCTGTTCCTCCATGGGTCCACTTCCCCAGGGATATATTCCCCATGAACCTACTCCTACAATGGACCTATATACTAACTATCCACCCACCCACCATCCCTGCCCACCCACCTCACCCATCCTGCCCATCCCACCAATTGGTCCACCCATCTGACCCACTGTAGGTAATAATATGATTCTAAGTGGTGGCGACAATCATCCACGCACATGATGTAGTGCTGCCTGCTTCTTCCTTCACCCATATAATTCTTTTCCTGTGTCTACCCTTCTCTTTTCCTAATTGTCCCAGCCTCTCTGTCGCTTCTCATTAGTCCTCTTTCTTTTTCAGGCAGCTGTACATTGAGTGGGTAGCCTAATGGTTTCCTGTAATTCAGGAAATCATTTGCAAAGCTTGGTGGTAACCATATAACAATTTCATACGTGTTCCCTACATGTCAGCTAGTGGGTTAACGTAGGGTTATTGCCCCTCCCCGTAAAACAAGTGACTCAGAATCAAATGGCTACCCCTTACAAGATTATGGCGTCTGGCTGTAGATAGATAGAAAAAAAAATCTTCCGTAATTGGCTACCATGTTTCCAGCATGTCGACTTGATTATCTCTAATTAGTTCTAATCTTAGACATCAAAGGCGCCGCATTACCAACTGTAATGTACACAGTTAAACTGTCGTAAAGAGTTACATCTGTCAGAGCTGTTTATATATATATATATATATATATATATATATATATATAGATAGATAGATATAGATAAATATATATATATATAAATATATAGATATATAGATAAATATATATGTAGATATATAGATATATAGACAAATATATATATATATATTGATAGATAGATAGATAGATAGATATAGATAGATAGATAGATAGCCAAAATTTGGTTATATGGTTACCACCCAGCGTAGTAAATGGTTTCCTGGTGTACAGGAAACCATTTGGCTTGTCACTCAGTGTAGAGTCACCCACAGGCAGAAGGAAGAAAAACGAATGAAGGAAAGAAAGACAGAAGAGGGAGTGTAAAGTTGCCCATAGGCAGGACAAGGAAAGAATGAACGAAAGGAAGACAGATGAGGATGGAAGGAAAGAGGGATGGAGGAGAGGAAAGGGGAGACACCAGAGAGCAGCACTACATCGAGTGAGTGGATGGTGAGCGCCCCCACTTACCACATATATATATATATATATATATATATATATATATATATATATATATATATATATATATATATATATATATATATACGGACATCACCCTTAAATGCCCTCCTTTATGTTAGTTCATGAAGAAAAAAGAACTTTAAATAATATGAAAACAATAGAAAAGAATGTAAAGGTGCTATATGCAAAATTAATCGCCTAGGAAGTGGTGTTACGAAGTCTTTTATGCCGCCTATATTATGGCCTGTGGGTGCTTTGGTCCGTCTGAGAATAATGAATACGAAATATTCAGGCTGATGTCCTGAGACATTACATTAACCCCTTTAGTGCGGTGACTTTTATGGGGTCACGTTTATGTTTTCTTAACCCTTCTAGTACAGTGATGCCTTTTTTAACATTTTCATTATAGTGTCTCGTTGTTTTTAATTATTTCAGTACGGTGATGCCTGTCGTGGGTGAAACACCTAAAGATTCTATTATATCTAACGCTGGAGAATTTTAATCCGCCGAAATGAGTCACACAGTGCTAATTGCCAAAGAACTGCAGGCTGGTTAAAAAATATATATATCTCAGTCACTCAAAGAGGTCGTTGTTGGTGAAGTCCAGTTTGTATAGCCGAAGAATACCACCATGTGGTTGACCGTGTTTCGCCATGACGAGGTGGAGGTGTGATTCCTGGATGGAGCTCGCATTAAACAGGTGCACCTAAGTAGGCCTCTCATCATCCGGTGATCTGGTTATATGGTTACCACCTAGCGCTGAAATTATTTGGGAAACAAAAAAACACTAGGTCTGTCACTCAGTGTAGAGTTACTTGGAGTGGAAAGAAGAGTAATAAGAAGTGGCAGGAAGGAGAGGGAGAAGTAGGAAGAGAATAGGACAGACAAAGGAACAGACTGACAAAGATGGAGGAAGAAGTAGGCAGCACTAGCTACATCAAATGATTGGAGACTGACAAAGATGGAGGAAGAAGTAGGCAGCACTAGCTACATCAAATGACTGGATGATGATCAGCACCGCTTACTACTACTCAAAGAGGGAATTATCGATATTCCTTCTCACAGAAGTATGTAAGCACTACGGATTCGTGCTGCCTGATTTCACGAGGTTTGCAGGTTTGAACGCTTTGATCGTATAAAACCCTTTCAAACGCCTAAATAAAAAAAGAGGTGTTGGGGAAGAACGAAGGGAAAAAAGCAATTACAGTTTGCTCCGCAACATTATGTGCAGAACATAATGATGTGGTTACTGTTAACAGTTTATGTATTTTGTTATAGCCACCAGGCGTTTTCAGTCAATAGAGAGGCATAAGTGCCTGATGTCATTACCTCCGCCAACGAAGCTGGGTAGAGATTATGTATTTACCCGTGTCTGTCAGTGTATTTGTCCACAAGACATCTCAAAAACTTAGTGATGGATTTCAGTGAGATTTTGAGGATATGCAGATCATAGGCCAGGGAGGAGCTGGTTAAATTTTGATGGTGATCTGAGTTCGATTCCAGTTAATGACTGTTGTTTGTCTGTTTCTTTGTTTGTCCACAAGATATCTCAACAAGTTTTGGTAAATTTCAATGAAATTTTGTGGATATGTGGGTTGTGGGCCAAGGAAGTGTTGATCTACTCTTGACGGTGGTCTGAGTTGAGTCCCGGTTCAGCACCCCTTCTTTTTTTTTTTTTTTTTTTTTTTTTGACTGTCCACAAGATATTGTCTCAAGGGGTTACTGATGGATTTAAATGGAATTTTGTGGATATGTGGGTCATGGGTGATGGAAGAGTTGATTGAATTTTAGTGTTGATTTAGATGCCTGTTGCAGGCGTTGGTGGAGGTATGTACTCTCTGAATGCTGTCTACTTGTTAATGCTGTCACTATCTCTATCATGGTCGAGACAGCTATAATTTCTACTCCAGCTTGGCGCCAGACCATGTTCTTCAGTTCATTCAGGCATGTATGTTAAAGAACAGTATTCACAAAGCACATCAGCCCTCTTCGTTTGGTATTTCAAAATGTAAAGTACTACGGTAATCGTCATTTTCGTAGCTTACTTTTTTCTACTTTTTTCGACAATATATTTTCTGTCATTATTTATCGTTCATCTTATCTTATTCTTCCAGCTTGGCTATAATCTCATTTTGTTCTTCGTTCCTCCCTCTTTATTATAGTCTATTTCTCTAGCACATTATCTCGTATAAAACTTAACCTTCAGTCTTACTCTCAGTCTTGCCAGTAGCTTACAGTACATTTGCTGTGTGTGTGTGTGTGTGTGTGTGTGTGTGTGTGTGTGTCACAGAGTGTGCCAATTCCAAAGCTAGCAAGCTGTCCAAAGTCAGGTTATCGAATTTCCCCAGACAAACAACGTTAGTTCTAGCAGAACAAAGGGGAACCAGGAATGGCACCACCTGCAGGCAAATCTCCGTCTGCTTGTGAGGAGACGGTAGGTCGTGGGTTAGCATTCAGCCTGTAACGTGAAAACTGTAAGCTTAATTCCCGGGCCAGTAAGATTCTTCAACAAAATTTGCTTCCCGTTTACCTCTGTCCTTCCAGGGATACTATTCAGGACATGAGTGCAGCACTGACTGCTATGAGTTGTACTCTATAAGCTGACAGGGATTTAGCAAAAAAAGGTTATCTGTTCTAATAGCCCTGAGTCTGTCAATAGACATTAATTATAAACAATCTTCTGCCTAGCACCTGACAGCACATTGTGAAGTGGTTTGTCTCGACGAAAAGGACTAATAGGAGGATTTTGTCTCCTCTCAGTTGCAACCACATCTTCCAATGGCACTCCAGCACCACAACGACCTACTCTAGCACTAGGCATAGGTATAGCCAGGGGCAAAAATTGGCCTAATATTCCAATGTCTACTTCACAGTCATGTACAGTAGGCCATGTCCATCACCTTCCTCTTTGACTCATCACATCACAGTGAATCATTTCAAACCCGAGAAACATACCAGGCCTCCCAACTTATCAGTATTATTTATCAGAGCGTGGGAGAGGTGGAACCAGATCGGTCGAACTTTTGTTCCATTTTGTACATTCAGCAACAAAACTATCAAGAGATCTGTGTTCGATGAAACTGGACCTGTGTGATACTTTTTTAACCATATGTCTGTGATAATTCTGAACAACTAGATAATCAGGTTGATGTAAGTCTTTTGCTGTAATAAGTGACAACTCTATCATTGTGGTTTGTGCATCTGAATATTTTATTTAAGCAAATTTCAGAAGCTAACGTCAGGAATTCCTTGTCTACAGGCTAGTGGTGAGCCCTCTCCTGACTTGGGAGGTTGGGGTTGGGTTTGCCACCCCTCCCTATAAAAAACAACCTAGCTTGTAACAAGAGGGACAGGGGTCAGTGCTTATTGCCTGATCCTGACCCAGTTTTGCTGGGGTGTCCTCCCTCGGTTGTCGGCCTGGCAGGGCTTTCTGGTCCTACCATGCTGGTGCCTCCATGATGGTTGCTGGATAAAGCCTATGGACCCCTGCTACTGGATGATGGGGGAGGGTCCCCCAAGCCCAGGCCCTCCTTTTGATTTGCGTTGTGGTGGCAGAGAGAATGTGCGAGCCCAAGGCTCCAAAAGCAGGTTTAACCATCAGAAGGTACTGTAGGTGGGAGCTTGGAATGTTTTAAGCCTATCAAAGGATGATCGACTACCTTTGTTGTCACGAGAGTTGGAGTGATTAGGGGGTCGGCATAGCTGCACTCTCTGAAATGAGGTGACCCAGGCATTGTGAGATCAGTAGTGGTGGTAACACATACTACTGGTCTGGCTGTGACGATGGTGTCCATCTCAGGGGTGTCATTGTGGCAATTGCTGCTCACTCTCTCTCTTATGTCGATAGGGTTACTCCAGTTGATGAGTGTATATTGCTGATGAGATTGAAGCATTCCTTAGGCTTCATCTCTCCTACTGCAGTGTATGTTCCAACTGAGATGAGTGATCAGAGGAGTAGACTGTAGCACCAGTCGAGCAGGACAGTACTCCCGAGGTGGATGGAAAGCTGATGACAGGGAGTGCTGGAGCTCCCGTTTCATCAGCCCTCAGGACTAGTTCCTGACCATCCCCCTTTGCTGAACTTTTTCAGTGTCTCAGTTACACAGAGAGTAGGCCACCATGCTCTCCAGTACAAATATCTCTAACTATCTACACCAAACTACATGCACAGTACACACTACACTTCCTATTCAAAATTTAACTAAAATGGCGTCTCTTCACCAAGCCTCGGAGTCCCCAGGGGGGGCGGACCATAAATGCCCCCACCATCCGCCCCTCTCCTGGTGATGACTCGAGGTGCCTGGAACCACTGTCTGACTCTCTTTTTCTTCATTTCTGCAACATTCGCGGCCTTTCCTCTAACTTTCGCAATGTTCAGCACCACCTCTCCTCCTCTAAACCCCACCTTCTTTTCCTAACAGAGACTTAGCTGTCCGAGGCAACTGACAGCAAACCCTTTTCTGTATCCTCCTGCTTTCTCTATACTCATTTCAAAGCCAAAGGTGGCTGTTGTGTATATATACGCAACGAATTATCTTGCTCTCGTGTTCCTGAACTCGATTCTTCTGAATTCTCTACACTCTGGCTTCGGCTTTCCTGTCATTCTCTGACTAAATATATCTGTGCTGTTTACTTATCCCCTAATTCTACTGACTATCAAAAATTCTTCGACTATCTTACTTCTACGCTGGAACACATTCTATCCATTTCTCCTTTCTCTGAAATCTCCATTCTAGGAGATTTCAATGTTCACCACCACCTTTGGCTCTCCTCTCCTTTCACGGATCCACCTGGTGAACAAGCCTACATCTTTTCTATCCTTAATGACCTAGAGCAGCTTGTACAGCACCCTACCCGTATCCCTGACCGCCTTGGAGAGAGCTCCAACATACTTGACCTCTTCCTCACAACTAATCCTTCTGCTTACTCTTTTAATCTTTTCTCTCCGTTGGGCTCCTCTGATCACAACCTTATTACCTTAACCTGTCCTATCACTCCGGTGGACTGGATATTACGTATGGTAATAGTAAATATCAGAGAAACTGAGTCTTTCATCCTCTTCAGGGTTTATTATTACGATTATAATATTATTAAGAGAGAAAACAATAAATTGATTTCACTTTACTAATCATAATTTAAAATAAGACGCTTATCCACGTTCTGGTCGCATCCGTCACTTATGTGATTAACCCGTAGCTTAAACAAAATGTATGGAGACCCGACCATCCGTGTGTTTCATAGCTTACTCACGGGACACAGGTGTGCTATACTGTCATCATCTAATTAACTACGCAAGTGTATTTTGAAATTAAAACGTCAATTGCAATGGGCAAGGCATTTAAAATGTTACCTGTCAGTGTTTCCTGGCTATGACTATAGAATCATAGGATGTATTCTGGGTTAATATAATACTGTGTTGCCTAACAATATTAATTCATGTGACATGGGAATAACGTAATAATAAAATCGCTAGTCTTTTACATATATAGAAGTATGTGGATTACATATTTCATAGAAATATTGGTCGTGATTGTAATGAGATAGGGAGAGGCTCCGTCAATGTCCGTTACCATGCCTTAGGTGTATTCTCTCTCTCTCTCTCTCTGTCAGTGTGTGTGTGTGTGTGTGTGTGTGTGTGTGTGTGTGTGTGTGTGTGTGTGTGTGTGTGTGTGTGTGTGTGTGTGTGTGTGTGTGTGTGTGTCAGACACGTGAGTCGAAATTCTCGAACTCTGAACCCCAGACGCTTTGGCGTTGGCAGTGCTGACTGTATCACCAAATTCTGACCGGAGCTGTACATAGGTTTTTCCCGGGCAACGCCTGGTACCGCTGATAGTAATGTCATAAAATTCAATAGCTGCGAGCTCTACGGTACGTTGATTATACAGTACCTAATGGTGCTAAAATCAGACTCAATGACCTTCAATACAAGCTCTTAATTAAGTACAGTCGAATAATATCGCTTAATGGCAACAACACGCAGAAAAGCACAGCATGGAAATGAAGTCATGATTAATGGCACTTCTTTTAATTAAACACTCTTAGGCCAGCCCTATTTGTATTTCATGAGATAAAGGAAATATGTGGTGCTAACAAGGTTATAAACACGTTTATAACCTATGCAACTCTCTCTCTCTCTCTCTCTCTCTCTCTCTCTCTCTCTCTCTCTCTCTCTCTCTCAACATGACCCGTCTAATAACTAACTTCCCTATAAAATTTGCGCTGGCACTTACAGAGCAACGGAACACCAGACAAGATGTTGCGTACAAAATGTGTGTGTGTGTGTGTGTGTGTGTGTGTGTGTGTGTGTACAAGGAAGACAAAGCTGCTTGTGTATTACGTGCAGGAGAGGGTGTTGTAAAAAGAAAGTACACTTACAATCTTATTTTATAGTGACAGCTGCTTAATGTCAGATCATCAATGTTGTTAATCTACAAGATGAACCAATGGCGGAAATATTAGCATGTCCAGCTCACAAATGGAAGATTCCAAAATTAAATCTATCTATCTATCTATTGCCAGACGCCTCAATCCCGTTTTGGGTGGCCACAAACAAATCGCCTCCAAGTCGCCCCGTCCCCCACCATTTCACTGCCCTGCTCCCAACTCACACCCCCCTCTCTCATATACCTCTCCACCTTCCATCTCATCCTCGGCCTCCCCCTCCCTCTTCCCCCCTCCACCTCACTCACATACAAAATTAAATCTCGGTCTAATTAGACTGCTGGACAAAGTTTGTCCCCCCTCTACAGTAGTTCAAAGTTCCTATTCACCCAGACACTGAATTAAGATCTTGGTTATAATGTAGAAGGAAGTACGTCGAATTGTAGGAGAAGACAGAGACTTTGCAAAAATATTTATTTGCCATACTGACTCCCGTGTAGTCGAAAGGCATTAATCTAAGTCTTTTTCTCTCAGTATATAGGTATAGGTGTTATACGATTGTGGAGGACGGTGGATGTGGAGTAAATCCAGTAGCTGATGCAGTGGTGAAGTGGATCCGGAGGTAGCCTGGGGACTATGGTGCAGGTTCAACCTTGAATTAGTTAGGGAACAATCTGTGATATGAATCTAATCTTAACAGCTTCAATGTTCTTTTAAATTATCCAAGTCAAACGTTAGAAATGGAGGCTGAATATATGTGTTTATATAGCGAGGTGAGAGGGAGAGAGAGGGAGGGGAGGTATGTCACGTGTGTGTATGTTGGAGGGCGGGGGAATTTAGGCAGAGACGGGAGCGGAGACGTGAAGTGTGTGTTTGTAGAGGGGCAGAGGAATTTAGGCAGAGAGGGCAATGGCGGTAAGTGAAGTGTGTGTGTATAGGGGGTCGGGGTGATTTTGGCCGAGAAGGGACCGGAGGTAAGTGAAGTGTGTGTGTGTGTGTGTGTGTGTGTGTGTGTGTGTGTGTGTGTGTGTGTGTGTGTGTGTGTGTGTGTGTGTGTGATTTAACCTAAGAGAGGAGGGGCAACGGTGGAAGGGAACCAATAAGAATAGGTTTAGGAATGGGGATGAGAGAGGAGAGAAGGTAGGTGAATGAGAAATGGCGGCAGTATTAAGACTATACACACTCCTTTGATACCATGACAAAGAAATCTGAATGTGGTGCTTCTAACTAACCACAAGAGACTGTAATTAATACTCTCAAAGTGCCTGGTATCTTGTGAAGGCTACAAGGTTGAACTCGTTGTTGGTGTTTCGCAGGTGGATTACTAGACAACGGGACTTTGTAAATACCCTGGACAGCTTATAAAATATTTTTAGTCACCGGTTGAGCCGCTGTAAGCAAGTAAATCTCGCTATTTATATGGCTGGTTTAAAAAGAATGGAGCTCCTTTAATGTGTGATGTCAGTCTGCCATACAAGTCGCCATAGCTTGAACCAGTTCTTCTGGTGTTGCTTCAGTCATTGTAAACAATTATACCTCTCGGGTTTTGTGTGACCGTTTAATCCTAAATATTACTATGACATACACTTGCTTTATACCAGCCACAACATCGCAAGTTCTTAATCGTTCGTGGCCCTGCTGGGGCTGATTTCAGAAAGTGCGATATTTTTCGAACACATCGAGAACTGGTCGCTACTTGTGGTGCAGCCCCGCTAGTGGTTCCACTGGCTGACCTACAACAACATCGCAAAAATCATTATTTACAATAACTCGGCACGGGACAAACGGGTTACAAAGGAGAAAGTCGTTCAGATTCCCGATAACTGTATGAATGCTTACTCTCACCTGTTAGGAGGGTTTCAACTGTTTTAAACCAGGTACAAACATGACAGAGGGAAACTGTTTACAAGAGTTCATAGATTCATATTAATACAGTTTGCTGAAGGCTGGTGGTAGGGTTATTGACCTCTATTCTATGTCAATGACGATATTATGATGCAAATCACTGTCACAGCAAGAACTTAGCTTTGCAAGAGGGATAAGAAATCCAGGATGCAGAATGTCTCCCTGATGTCCTTTGTTACTCATGGAGAAAATATATCCCAGTTACGACAGGAATTTTTGTTAGTCTGTTATGAATCTAGTCTTGACCCAACAAAATATAAGTGTATGCAGTCGGTGGGAAGGGTTAAATAAACTGCTTGTTGTCGGCTGGCGGTGTGGTGATTGATCTGGGTTGATCCAACTGAAAGGTTAACATCAGTTCGTAGCAGTTATCAATATCCGTTTTGCAGGAAGAACAAGGACTGTGGTAGGTGTCAGCGCTTACCATCCACGTACACAATGCGGAGTAGCCAAGTGGTGTCCTGTAACCATGGAGTCCGTTTACAGTGGTGGGTCATAACAATATAAAAGGACATTAACTGGATATCACCCGCAAGTGATTAGAGAGGAAGTAAGATTGGCTTATGATTCTCATTATTCAGCTCTGGAAAAAGAGTCTGGTACTTCTTACCCTAATTGTCAGTACTGAGTATATCAGCCCCGGGTCCTTTCGCTCCTGATAACGTATTAAGTAATTAAGTGATGTTGTAATGGATGGACAAGAAGACGGCATGTGCAGAGTCCTGTTCTTGCATTTCCTTCCTGAAAAGCGAAATTCCAATACGTACGAGTACAGAAACTTCCCCACAGATATGTAAATCTCAGTCTATGATGATGATGACGATGGCGATAGTGACGATGTGGACAATGATGATAACAATAACGAATACAAGGATGGCGACAGTGAAGAAGCAAATAAACATGTTAATGATGACGATATAAACAAACAAGAGTTCAAGATGATTTAGGACCATACATGCATAGGCTGTTTTGGAACATACTTGCTGTTGTACTATTGTCCATATATTCTAGCTTAACATAAATGAGGAATGCAACCAATGAGCACTAAAGGGTAAATAAGAAAAATATCTTTAATGCAAAATATCAGTCAGCCAGCTGCAAACACAGAGGGGCTTCTCAGTTATGTAATATTTTTTCAGTGATTGCTATGATTTCTTTTGATTGCACAAAATCGTTTGCTGTTGGCTTAAATAAAATTCATGTGAGTATGAGTAGCAGAAAGAGAATTACTCGAGGACTTTATGAAGGTTTTGGCAGCTAGGAATTGTCTCTCCATATAGGTCAAAATAAAGTGCTGAAATTTACCAAGTACAGCAAAAAGGGGTTAACCGGACTACAGAACGCGAGCCAGGTTAGTTACGAAGGCGGCTGTATCGAATTAAGTGGAGGGCAACTGGAAGCCGCATACCACGGCTCAGGACAAAATAAAAACGGGGACGAAAATATTCCCTTGGAAGTACAACTCATCAACGGGACACAGTTAGATATGCATGTGTGTGTGTGTGTGTGTGTGTGTGTGTGTGTAATTCACCGGGTCGGTCAGGATCACTTGATGGTCGTGATCGTCAGCTTTTACCCTCCCGGAAGGGAGCTGAGAGCTCATATAGTCCGATCTAAGGGCAAGGCTGTGACCTTCACACAACCACACACCCGTCCCCTTGCTCAAGGGGGACAGTAACCACCCACTTCGTCAGTGAAACTTTTCGCAATTTGAGCGAGGCGCGAACTCCCGTCCACCAGTTGGCAAGCGAGAACGTTACCACTGCACCAGCGAGCGGTGTGTGTGTGTGTGTGTGTGTCAAACATACATAGGTAACTGTTATAAGCTTGGAAAAATGTTCTTTGACTTAGATAAAAACGAAGTGTGACAAAGGCAAGATAGGTACACACTGAGATGCTTGGACACATTGCTTATAAAAGTCTGGATGTCAAAAGGAGAAGAAAGCCACTGACGTATGAGACTAGGAGAATATTAGTTCATTTGACAGCATATTTCGACGAATACATTAGCAAAATGAGGTGGAATTACCGTGAAACAGGATATGGAAGGAAAGGATTGTACGCTAATGGATTTCTTTTCAAACTTCAGCCCGAAACGCTGAATCATTTCCAAGCTGTAAATAACTGGATCATCAAGGGTAAACGGTAGTCAATGTACCACAACGCCAAAGCAAACCATTACCCGTATGCCGGGACACAAGTAACTCTGTCCACCTGCAGGATGGATGTCCAAGATGTATCCTAGGACAAGAGTTAGCCAACCTGTTGTATAATCAGGCTTAGAAAGAGCAGTAATCACTTCAGTTTGATAAAATATCACTAATCTCGTTACTAAAGCTACATTTGAGAAAAAAGAATATTAGACGTCAATTCCCCAAAACTCTTGCAAAATCCCACAAAACTCTCCCAATAAATTCCCGTAACTCTGACGTAGTCTTGTTTCTCCAACAGATTTGTGAGCAATTCCCATGAAGTGGTAACATCACATTTGGTCCATCTAAACAACTTTCTCAATATAATGTTATCTAATGGGATGCGCCAAAACAAACAACGGAACTCGCTATTCACCCCACACTGCACTAACCAGTCAACTGGGATTCGCCGATGCCCGTGAAATCGGCTACTGACATGCTATGCCCAGATAGTGGGACACACCCTTAGCTCCACCAACAGGAAGTGAGAAAGAGAGATAAAGAGAGAGAGAGGGAGAGATAGAGAGAGAGGTCAGGTATTAATCTGACAATACTCACAGCCGATTTAACCCTGCGAGTGCTGTAAGAGGATTTCTTGGTTTGTTAGCGAGGGATTATAAAATGTGTAAAATGGAAGCTACAAGGAACGAACGATTGCCTCGCTCTCTCTCTCTCTCTCTCTCTCTCTCTCTCTCTCACTAATTGTATATATATATATATATATATATATATATATATATATATATATATTTATATATATATATACCAAGGAGAATGTCTGTCTCTCTGTCTAGTTGCCTGGCTTGTCCTCTATAGAAATCGACGAGGATGCATACAGAACTCTCTAAACAGCTTCCTCTGCCAGCGCTAACAATCTATGCTGAATTTAGAATTGTATGTTA
The DNA here is from genome assembly GCF_032717465.1 of Coenobita brevimanus. Classification (NCBI taxonomy): domain Eukaryota; kingdom Metazoa; phylum Arthropoda; class Malacostraca; order Decapoda; family Coenobitidae; genus Coenobita; species Coenobita brevimanus. The sequence goes on along the minus strand of NC_136988.1, from coordinate 7,141,656 downwards.
CAGTTGCTAAAACGGCGCCTCTGATGGCCGTAAGCAGAACTAATTAGAAATATGCATGTCAACATAGTGGAAACATGGTAGCCAATTATCAAATATATATATATTTTTAATACTGCTACAACCATAATTTATCATTATTAGTTACATTGGGTCATATGGATGAACGGATTGGTGGGGAGGGCAGGAAGTGTAGGTTTGATGGGCAGGGTTGAGAACATGGGTGGGTGTGGAGGGATAAGGGATAGGGTGGTTGAAGTGGGTGAGACGGTAGAGGATGGGTATTGTGGGCTGGGCAGGTTTGTTGGATGTGGTGAGGCAGCCTGGGTGGGTCAGTGGGTTGACAGGATAGTTAGGTGAGTTTAGTTCAGTGGGTGAGTAGGGTGGGTGAGAAATGTTGCTGGATGGGTGGGTAGTGGAAAATGAGGTCCATGGTAGAAATAGGTCCATGGGGTATCCATGGGGTAATGATCCCAAGGAGAAATAGGTTTACTTGCCAAAAAGGGACACTAGGGTTCGTTTCCCACAGGGGTGTGACCATCCAGAACCTCAGGCAAAGCCAGTATGCACAATCATAAGGATTTACCAGGGCAATGCCAGGTACCCCTGATAGTTGATTATATACACACTCAAACGTCGTTGCTGGACTGCTTTGTTACCTGATGTTTGCCTGTCAATTACAACCTAACCAATTCAGTACAATGATGTCCTAATTTATTACAGCAGCGATTGTGAGTATTGTACTTGGATCAGCATGTACAGGTGTACGTCTGTGTATGTTAAATAACAAGAACTTATTTTTTCAGGTTTTAACCAAACAGTGGATTAGTTGAGGATAGGCAGAAAACCTTCATTTTTCTTTTTTGAGAATAGGTTAAATGTCAAGATCACAGGGTTAGATCAAGCACTGACGTGGTAAAATCACCTTAAGCAATCTTGATCCAGTCTAGATCAGACATCGGGAAAGATCAGACTAAGGAAAGAATGGGTGATTCAGTCCTAGGTCAAGATGAATGGGCAAAGTAAAATTTTGACTCACATGAGTGAGTGTTACCAAAATAGCTTAAACAGGTTTGAACCCGTAAACTTGGTGGAGGGGTTGCGGATTAACCAAGCAACAGATTGTTCTTTTATAACAATAGATCGAACGCCCAGCTCACAGGGGAGGCCAGCATATTTTTTTTTCAAACTCTGCTGAATGGATGAAGGAAATATAAGAAAAAAAGGAGCTAGTTTTGATTACAGTTGAAGTTCAAGGTCGCAGGTTCGTCTGGAAGGGTTAACTTGGTGGAAGTGTTAAGTCAGACAAGATCATGATATTCCATTTTGAGAAAAATCAAAGGTCAAGGTCAAAGGGCACTGTCAAATTTTGACCATGTGTCTCTGAATAAAATAACTATATATATATTTTTCTGATTTAAATTAATTCTTTGGATGATGTGAGGGCTGCACAAAAAGCTGACCATCTGTTTTGAAAACAATAGGTCAAATGCCAAGGTCACATGGCAAAGGTCAAGGTTAGACAGATTTTATCAAATAGTCTAAACTTTGTTGAATGGCTCAGGTTAAAACTAGGAGAAGGATATACATTTTTTAGATCAATCAGTCAAAAATAAAATTCACAGGAAAAGGTTAAAGGACCAGGACGATGGGCAAGGTCAGCCCCCCTTCCCCCGCAAAAAAAAACAAAAAACAATCTGACGAATAAACGTTGGTGGAAGGGTTCACCGTTAGGCAGGACTGAAGTAATTCGATTTTGGAAGTAATCTGTAGAAGGCCAAGGTCACAGGGCAAAGTCAAATATTCGTCCTTTAGACCACTTGGTGGGCACGGGTGTTGCCCGGTCTGAATGCTGCTTCTTGTTTTATTTTTGTAACCCCAAAAGATTTTATTCAAGCCAGGAAGGATCTCTTGTGGTAATGGGGCTATGGCAGGTTTTATGCAAACAACGTCGAGGGAAAAGTTTCTGTGCTGAATAACAACGTCTGCAGACAACAGTAAACAATATTATGAAACGCATCACTGTTGTAGGATTTAATGTGCTTCAAGGCTGAGTTATCCACTTTAGCCATGTCATTTTGTGACTTAACGAAAGTGGACTCGGAAACACTCAGAGAGTACATATCTCCATCAACGCCAATAAAAATTACAATTTACTAATGCAGTTCTTCTCTCCTTCTTGGCAAACACTTTTACGGTCTCACATAATCAGTTAATTCTACAGTTTTAATCAGCACTGTTGCACAAGTGCAAAGGGCACATACCTCTTCCAGAGCCTATAAAATGATATTATTTCGGCACTTTGATTCTGTCTAAGCTATCAACAAAATTTCATTGAAATCAAACATCTTTTTGAGATATCTTGCACTAACATAGACAAAAAAATAAATAAATAAATAAAAAAGTGAATACATTACCTCCTGTGAACTTCACTGGCGAGAGGTCGTTTCGCTTTGTTTCGTTTATAAAGGTTCCAAACCTGTTTGCATGCGTCGGCCTTGGTCAGCTAATGGCGCTTCTCCATGCTGCTCGATCTTTGACAGCCTCCCTTTTCACTCCCTTATCCCTGAGGTCACACTCTATGACCTCGTCCCAGGTCTTTTTCGGTCTGCATTTCACAGCCCCAGCCTCAACGTTCACACTTCTCATCTGTACCAAGTATTTCGTACTCTCCACATGCTCAAACCATTTAGATCGGCGTTTCTTAACCTGGGGCGCTAGCACCCCAGGGGGTGCTGAAGTCAATTTTAGGGGGTGCTGGAAAATGCAACATATGCTGTATTGGTTTTGCTTAGCACTGGCATCACTAATATTTTATTTTTGGAGAATATAAAAAAATAAATTGTCAAGGAGTACTTTACTTTATCCTTGTAGTAGTAGTGTAGTAAGAGTAGCAGTTTAGCAACTGCAGTCCCAGTAACCAGATGTAAGGGGGTGCTGGACTGTGCAGCCTTACTGCAGGGGTTGCTGAGGTCGGAAAAGGTTAAGAAACGCTGATCTAGATCTACCCCTCCTCATCACAACACCAATACATTCCAGTCCCAACCTTTCTCTCAACTATTCTATCATAAATCTAGCCCCTTCAAGCCTTGCATTCAAGGACGCATTGCATATCCACCAAGTCATTGTCATTTCTGTACGTTTCAGCCTACGAATATCCTTTTCATTTAATGCCCAGGTCTCACTACCATACAGCATTATGCTCCTAACACATACTACAGATAAAGAGCCTTACCAAGGAGGGAAAGCCCTTTCAATGTCAGGGGAGGCAACAGCTCCCTGAACTTTTTCTAACCACTTCACACACTAGCCACAGAGATGGCTCCAGCCCCACCTTCAGCACATAATGCGTCTCCAAAGTAACAAAATTCTTCCACATACTCAAAAGACTCTCCAGCCAGATCAATCCTTTCTTGTCGGACAATCTCCCTCCCTGACTCCCCACACACATGAAATCAGCATTATCTCGCAGTCTGCCTCTAATGCCATGACATCTCTTCTCTACCCACGTATAACAAACGCTGCACAAGATGTAATTACTTCCCATGCCCTTATGCCAAACTGCACATGGCCACTCTCCCTCTTCTTTACCAGTACCGCCACGAACTCTAGATACCATCACGTTTGTTTTATCTGCATTTACTCTCAGTCCCATGTGCCCCATTACATGTCTCCATTCCCATCTCTTTCTTCCACCACCCTTTCATTCTCTGCAGTCGCTACTGAATCAACGTCATACATCTCCCACAAGAATCCATCTCTGATTTTACGTGAGAGGGCTTCAAGCACCATGATAAACAATAAAAGACTCAAGATTAATCCCTAACGCACACCAAATATTCACGGAAAATTGATCACTCAGATCTTCATTTTCACCTGGGTGTGACCACCCACATACATAGCCATAACAACTCTAACCAGCCACTCCTTGGTCCCATGTTTTCTCATTGCCCACTTCTCCACCTTTCGAGGAACTCTCAAAGGCCTTCTCCAAATCAACAGAAGCAAAGTACACATTCCCATTCTGTCTCATACATTTTTCCCGAAGCTGTCGAACAATGAATATGTCATCAGTGGTCACTTTGCCTGGCATAAACCAGAAATGCATCTCGTCAACATAGCCACTTTTTCTCTAATCATACCCTCTAGAACTCTCCCCATTACCTTCATTATCTGGTTAAAAAGTTTTATGCCTCTATAATTTCCTCTTTCCAGGGCATCACCCTTCCCCTTGTACACAATTACAATTACACTCTTCAGCCAGTCATCTGGGATAACACACTCACATATAATCGTATTTATCAAATCAGCAACTAACCCCACACCCATATCTCCTGAGGCCATCAGCATTTCAACAGCCAACCCACAATAGGAAGGTGTTTATTTGGCACGTGTTGATTATGGAGTCAAAGTAATAACTACATTTACACTTCCAAAGTCCTAAGGCACGATTCCACAGGCCCACTGATTACTGTTGATCGGCTTAGCATGATCTCTCTTTATGTGCAAATAATGCATCGAGGCTATTTACTATGACTGGATATTAATAGCTCCAAACAGGTGTCTCCGGGACAGGCTTAAAAGGCTTGTGAACACTTTTCTTCAATAGAGCTGTTAACATATGAAACAAATTCTCCAGGAAAATGATAGACTGCAATAGGGTAATGACATTTAAATGACGTTTGGATTAGTTAGTGGATTCGAATCCCCAGTTAAACGCATTCGTGGCTTAATATTATGAAAATTTAACTAAATTATTTCCAGTAGCAGAGCAATAGTTTTACAGGATAATATTACTCTTCCTTTGCAGATATGAAAGTACACAATATAGAATTTTACAAATCTTTCCTATAATACTGTATATCCATGGCAGCTTTCTATGTTGCATGGTAGTCCTTCTCACTTTTTCCTGCTGGTTTCAACTGGAGGGTTTGGTGAGCGGGGGGGGGGGGTTGGAGGAAGGAGCCTTTCGCTTTGCTATCCGTATCTTCTCACAGAATAGATTTTTTATAGTCATAAGTTTCTTTGTAACAAACAGCCTCGCCAAAAACCACTGGAACAAGGAAAAGGCAATCTCATCCCTACATTTTTCATGGCATACATTTCTACACTGCATGGCTGGTTAACAGTTATATCCTTATTAAAACATTTCTCGGGAACATTTCTCCTACACCACATACTGTAGAGAAGAAAAAATAATGACGCAGGGATGGGATTGCTTACCTTTTTACTGTCTCGGCCTTGTTCTGATGGATTTTGGCACACCATCCCTACTTCCCCATATATTACAATACATGTTTTTTTTTTTTTTTTTAAATTTGTAAAAACTTTCTGTGTAAGAGAAATTCCAAAAAGTTTTTAAGGATTTACGCTTGAGGGCATCGTAGTGGTGAAGAGATTAACAAAGGCTTTGACTAACCCGCTCCAGTTTAAAATGTCTTGAACTATATATAATCTGGAGAAAATAACGAAAAGAACCAATGAGAGATCGTTATACCCACGCGTTGCCATTGGTCTGTAACTGACATTTTGAATAAGCTCTGTGACCTTGACCTTTGTTCAATTATTCTCAAACTTGGAATACAACATTCTTGCCTAATTCTGAACCCCTCCACTTAGTTTGGTTTAAACTAGAACAAAATTTTTAAAGTTGAATTTACCTTGTGATCTTGGCCTTTGTCCTATTATTATCAAAACTGAACAGTCTGATCTGCCCCGACCCTAAACTATTTCAACTAGTTTGATCTAAAGTAAAGAACGACTTTTTGAGTTAAATGGTCGGAAGTTTGGCATTGTCCATTAACCTTAAAATTTGACCGATTGTTTTAAGAATTAAAGGAAGTCAGTCTTTGCCTTTGAAGCAGACCAAAACTGCAAAGGCTGATCTATTCATGACCTGTTACCTATGACTTTATTGGGTAATAGTTACCGTGTTTCCAGTTCAGTGCACAATGGATCCACTTTTGTGATAAAGCCAAGTGATCGGTTTAGCCACTTAGAGCTAGAGGGGTTTAAGAGGGATTATGGAGATACTTGGATTTTTGTTGATTTTATTTTGTTGTGTTAGTGTTATGTTCCAGCTACTTGTAGAATTTTAGGTATACCATCCGCCCCTTTCCCGGTGACGACTCAACGAGCTGCCTGGAACCACTGTCTGACTCACTTTTCCTTCATTTCTGCAACATTCGCAGCCCTTCCTCTCTTTCCCTCTGTCGAGCACCACTTCTTCTCTAAACCTCACCTTCTCTTCTTAACTGAGACTCAGCTGTCTGAGGCAACTGATAGCAAACCCTTTTCTGTGTCCTCCTACTTTCTCTACACTCATTTCAAAGCCAAATGTGGCTGTTGTGTGTATGTTCGCAACAACTAATCTTGCTTTCTTGTTCATGAACTTGATTCCTCTGAATTCTCAACTCTCTGGCTTCGGGTTTCCTGTCATTCTCTGACTAAATATATATGTGCTGTTTACTTATCCCCTAATTTTACTATGAAAATTTTTTTGACTACCTTACTTCTATGATGGAACACATCCTATCCATTTTTTCTTTCTGTGAAATCCCTATTCTAGGAGATTTCAGTGTTCATCACCACCTTTGGCTCTCCCTTCCTTTCATTGATCCACTTGGTGAACAAGCCTACAGCTTTTCTATCCTTAATGACATAGTGCAGCTTGTACATCACCCTACCCGTACCCCTGACCACCTTGGAGAGACTTCCAACATACTTGACCTCTTCCATACAACTAATCCTTCTACTTACACTGTTAATCTTTCATCTCTGTTGGGCTCCTTTGATCACAGCCTTATCACCTTAACCTGTCCTATCACTCCAGTATGGCCTGTTGACCCTCCAAAGAAATGGATGTGGTAATTTGGAGCTGCTGATTGGCAGGCCCTCAGGCTGTACTTGTTGGATTTTCCATGGAATGCTTATTAATGCGCCATGTGCATTACTGAGGTTATTCTCTCAGGCATGAAAACATACATTCCTTTCTCATATTCTTTGACCAATGAAAAAAAAAAAAAAACATAGTTTAATCATGCTTGTTCTAATGCTGTCCACAACAAGCAGAAGGCCTATAAAAGGTACTGGAGCCAACCCAAGAGTGAATCACATTTTTTTTATGTTTCTGCCCATAATCATGCTAAGTCTGTTTTTCGTTCAGCTAAGAATAATTCCATCCATACTAAATGCTCTCAACTCTCCAGTTCGACTTCTTTCCGCTCCTTCTGGCACCTTGCCAAAAACCTTTCTAACAGCTTTATCTCATCATCCTTCCCTCCTCTTTTCTACTCTGATGGCTCTGTAGCCATTTCTTCTACTGATAAAGCAGATCTCTTTGCTCAGACTTTCTCCTCCATTTCCACCTTATATGATTCCAGTGCTGTTTCAAAGTCACTTCCCCCTCTGACTTCCTCAATGGCTGACATTAAAATTTCATCAACTGATGTATTTTCTGCCATCACTGGTCTCAATCCTGTCAAGGCATATGGGCCTGATGTGGTCCCTTCTGTTGTCCTCAAGAACTGTGCGTCTGTGCTTACACCCTGCCTAGGTAAACTCATTTGCCTTTGTCTTTAAGCTTGTACCTTTCATTCTTCCTGGAAGTTTGCTCTCATTCAGCCAGTCCCAAAGAAGGGTGACCATTCTCAACCCTCTATTGCCCAATTGCTTTAATATCCTGTGCCTCAAAAGTTTTTGATTCTATTCTTAACAGAAATTTTTAAAAACATCTTTCCTATCACAACCTTCTTTCTGATAGTCAGTATGGGTTCCGTCAGGGCCGCTCCACTGGCGATCTTCTCACCTATCTTTCAGACTCCTGTTCATCCTACTTTTGGGACTTTGGCGAAAGCTTTCCAAGTGCATTTGACAACTCAAAGGCTTTCGATAGTCTGGCATAAATATTTAATTTCCAAACTGCCTGGTTTCTATCCTTCTATCTGTGCCTTCATCTATAGCTTCATTTCTGGTCGTTCTATGGCTGTTGTTGTAGATGGCCACTGTTCTTCTCCTATATCTATCATCAGTGGTGTTCCTCACGGCTCTGTCGTATCACCAGCTCTCAACCTTGTATTCATCAGTGACCTTGTGGTCTGTACATCCAACCCTATCCATTCACACGCTGTTGATTCCACCCTTCACTTTTCCATTCGGTTCTCGCAACGTCCATCTCAGCATTTACTTCAACAAACAACCCGACAAATCTTCTACAGGAGTACCCACTAATTTTTAATGATATCCAGCTCAATCCTGTTTCGTCCTTAAACATACTTAGGGTTTCATTCTCTCGGGCCATATCTTGGAAAGATCATACTACGTCTCATGTAAAATCTGCTTCTTTAGCCTTGCGCAGTTGTTGGCTTTATACACGGGTTTTATGTATAATATCTGTGTGTGTGTATGTGTGTGTATATATATATATATATATATATATATATATATATATATATATATATATATATATATATATATATATTGTTACATAGCCTATGATTTCATCATCCTTTGTGTAATTTTAACGCACAGTATGCTGCATGTTTGATCACGAGCGTGTTCTGCCTCAGTCCTCCCCCTTCTACCGTTATAGTAGAGTAAGTCGTCCTTTCTGTTATTCAGTGCGGGATTGTCGACCGTTTGTCCCCATCGCTTCATTTGCGCGTCCTTATTACAAGTTGTATCAGGCTCTGCTGGCCCCTATATAATGAGCTCAGTCTCTGCATCATTGCCACTTAGATCTGCTCCTCATTTTGTTCACATCTCTGTCCTCCCCTGTACAGATATTATTATTGTGAGTGCTCAAGAAGTCTCCAACCATCTAGCAGCTGTGTGTAATTTGAGTATAACTGTTGTATTTTTCTTGTACTGTATAGCATAAGTTTAATTTGTAGGCCTAGTGAAGTTTTTGTAATTCATGTGGAGTTCTTTGTCAGTCATTTTTGATAATAGTTTGTATCTGTAATTATTTATCTGGCATTCACTGAGTATTATCTGGTATCTCATTTTATCAGGGCTGACTTAGATAAATTTATTCTTGCTAATTTCGTGTTGATAGAGGCTATTGCAGTTAACCATATATTTAACCTGTTTTTGCCATTACATTATCCTTATGAGTTCTGAATGTTTTATTGTTAGTTTGTGCATTAAACTTTAACTTGTAATTTTACCTAACTCTTTTGTTTTGAATCTGGAACTTTACGGGACAGTAGTGACTCTTCGTATTCTCACTTAAAGTGTACGTTATCTTTCTCTGTTCCGTAACATAAATTTGGCGACCTCATATCAGGATATTCAGGATATTATCATAAGGATATTGTTTGATATTTTGTGACTGTTACTTATTCATGATGTCTACTATTACTACACTTGATGAAGCCAAAGATTTTTTGTCAAATGTGCAAACAGTGTGTGATATAGAAAACAGAACAAAGAATGAACTTAAGCTTGTTGCTCAACAATTGGGAATTGCAGTTCACTCTCATCATTCTAAAGATCAAATTGTTGGCATGATTAATAAAAGCTTGTTTAATGTAACTCCTCCAAATGAGCAAACGCAGATTGAATTAGCTAAGTTACAGCTAGCCCTGCAGGAGGCTCGAGTGAAGGAAGCTGAATTTCAAGTACTTGCTAAGGAGGCTGATGTTAAGGAGGCAAATGCTCGTATTCAAGAGGCAGAGGTACGGGCTCAGGCACAAATTGAGCTTGCCAGGATTCAGGCAGACCATGAGTATCGCATGAAACAAGGTGGAACTGGATCATCTTGCTCTGATGATTTTGATGTGGCTAAAAATGTTAAACTTGTCCCTCCTTTTAATGAATCTGATTTAACAAAGTATTTTCAGTTGTTTGAGAGGGTAGCTACAGGTTTTAATTGGCCTAAGGAGTATTGGCCAGTACTCCTTCAAACTGTTCTCACCGGTAAAGCTCAAGTAACTTATGCATCTTTGCCTCAGGATCAGTCTGATAATTATGATGTAGTAAAGAGCTTGATTCTTAAGGCCTATGAGCTTGTTCCTGAAGCCTATAGAGTAAAATTTAGGACAACTTACAAGCAAGATAAGCAATCCCATGTTGAGTATGCAAAAATCAAAGAAGATTTGTTAGAGCAGTGGTTAAATTCTAAGAATGTGGATTCTGATTTTGACAAATTTAAGCAGATGATTTTGCTGGAGGACTTCAAAAGGTGTATTAGTAAAGATGTAAGCCTATATCTTGATGAGAAAAGAATAGATAATTTGTCTGATGCTGCAGTTTTAGCTGATGAATATGTTCTCACTCACAAGAGATATTCTAGAGAAAAAAGGAAAGCTGAGAGTCAGTACGTTGCCTCTACTCAGAGTACAGGTAACAGGAAAGAGAATAAGGATGATGTTTCTCAGGAAGTAAATACCAGCTTCACCTCTAGATTTCAGAAAAATAAATGTACTTATTGTAGTAAGCTTGGTCATACTACGGAGAGATGTTTCAGGAGACAGCGTGATGTGAACAAAAAGGAGTCTTTAAATATTCAGTCAATTGGTCTAGTGTCCACTCTTGAGAGTTCCCAGAATTCTTTAACTGAGTTAACTGAACCTGCTTTGAGGGGTAACTTAAATTCTCATGATGGAGCTCCTCTTTTGAGCAGTAACGTGGGTGACACTCTCAAGAGTTCATGTGCTAATTTCCTGTCTGATGGTTTTGTCAGTCCTCTGGACAGTAATGACAGGAAATCAGTTAAAATATATCGTGACACAGGTGCTTGCCAATCCCTTATGCTGACCAGTGTTCTAGGCTCTAATGTTAATTCCTCTGATGAAACTGTAATCTTACAAGGTGTAGGGAATAATTACTTCTCTGTCCCTCTGTGCAGAGTGAATTTAGAGTCTGGTTTTGTTAATGGTTCCGTTATGGTTGGGTTGGTTGAGACACTCCCAATGTCAGGTGTAACTTTCTTACTTGGAAATGATATTGGTGGAAGTCAAGTGTGTCCAGCTCCTCAGTTGTCTAGTGAGCCAGTGGCTGTGTCCCAGGATTGTGATGTCCCTGATGTGTTCCCTGCATGTGCTGTCACTAGGGCTAAGTCTAAAGTTACTGGTGATTTAGAGGATAATGATGATGATGATGATGTTATCCTAGCTGACACTTTTCTTGCTAATTTGGACCACTCACCAGATGAGGCAGTACCCCGTAGTGTTGATAATTTGTCTCGTCAAGAGTTGGTTGAGTTGCAGGTTGCTGACCCTGAGTTGAAAGGTCTAGCTAACTCTGCTTGCAGTGAAGAAGAGTCAGCCGGTGCTTCTACTTGTTATTATGTAAAGTCAGGAGTACTTATGAGGAAGTGGAGACCCCCAACAGCATCAGCCGACTGTGAATGGGAGGTTGTACATCAAGTTGTCATCCCTCGTGTTTGTAGGCAGGATATCATTAGAGTGGCTCATGATTCCAGTTTGGCAGGACACCTTGGAGTGAGGAAGACTGTGGCACGCATTTTGAAACACTTCTACTGGCCAGGTATCTTCAGGGATGTTTCCTGGTATTGTAAGTCTTGTCACACCTGTCAAGTTGTGGGGAAGTGTAATCAGACCGAAAAGGTTGCACCTCTAGTTCCCATTCCTCCTTTTGAGGCGCCTTTCACCCGTGTGTTGGTGGATATTGTGGGCCCTCTTCCTAAGACTTCTTCAGGATTTTCTTATGTGTTGACCCTGATTGATATGGCTACTCGTTATCCTGAAGCCATTCCACTTAGAAATATCTCAGCAAAGAACGTGGTTAAGGAAATGCTAGGGTTCTTCACAAAGTTTGGTCTGCCCAAGGAGGTACAGTCAGACCGGGGAAGTAATTTCATGTCGAATGTTTTCAAGCAGTCTCTGAAAGAGTTGGGCATCACCCAGATCACGTCTTCAGCTTACCATCCCCAGACCCAAGGAGCGTTGGAGAGATATCATCAAACACTCAAATCGATGCTCAAGAAATACTGTTTGGAACATCAGAAAGACTGGGATAAAGGTCTTCCATTCGTTGTGTTTGCTGCAAGAGAATCTCCAAATGAATCACTGGGCTTCTCACCTTTTGAACTACTGTTTGGCCATGAAGTAAGAGGACCCCTTAAGCTACTCAAGGAATGCTGGCTGTCGGAGGAAGATGACGTCAACCTGCTAGAGTATGTGATGAATTTCAAAGAACGGCTGTCCACTGCTTTACAGCTGGCGAGAGAGAATTTAGGAGCTGCTCAGGAGAAGATGAAGACTTGGTATGATAAGAAGTCCAGGTTACGCCACTTTCAGCCAGGAGATCAGGTTTTGATTCTGCTACCAGTTCATGGGCAACCTCTTCCAAGCCAAGTTTAGTGGCCCTTATTTCGTGGAGAAGAAACTCAGTGATGTCAACTATGTCATCGCCACACCAGATCGTAGAAAGAGCAAGCAACTATGTCACATCAACATGCTAAAGTTATATCACAGGCGGGACGAAAATAATCCAGTCTGCACTGTAGCTGTTCCACCCGAGTCTACAAGTGAAGCTCTCCCATGCAGTATGAGCCTGAGTGATAGTTTGGGGAAGAATCCTGATATCATGAATGATCTCCAGACTAAGCTTTCTCATCTACCTCCTAAGGAAAGGCAGGAGTTTTCGGCATTACTGCAGGAGTACCCGCAAGTGTTCCGTGCTACTTCAGGAAGAACCACTGTGTTGATGCATGATGTCGATGTTGGAGACGCAAAGCCAATTAAATTGCCTCCTTACCGTGTGAACCCAGTGAAAGTTCCTCTCATCCAGAAGGAGCTTGGCTACCTGTTGGACCACAAGATGATTGAGCCCTGTCAGAGCGAGTGGAGTTCTCCTGTCACTCTGGTCCCTAAGCCAGGTGGGTCACAGCGGCTTTGCATCGACTACAGACGTGTTAATCAGATAACTAAAACAGACACTTACCCTCTCCCTCGTGTGGAAGATTGCATAGACAAGACCGGAAAGGCTAGGTACATAAGTAAGTTTGATTTGTTAAAGGGATACTGGCAAGTACCTATGACTGAACGTGCTAGGGAGATCTCATGTTTTGTAATATTAGGAAAGACCTTTGCATGGTCTGTAATGCCATATACAGATTGTTTTAGAATAAAAGAAATTTCCTTTGTAAATTTCTTTTTTCTTTGTGGGGAGGTGTTACATAGCCTATGATTTCATCATCCTTTGTGTAATTTTAACGCACAGTATGCTGCATGTTTGATCACGAGCGTGTTCTGCCTCAGTTCCCCCCTTCTACCGTTATAGTAGAGTAAGTCGTCCTTTCTGTTATTCAGTGCGGGATTGTCGACCGTTTGTCCCCATCGCTTCATTTGCGCGTCCTTATTACAAGTTGTATCAGGCTCTGCTGGCCCCTATATAATGAGCTCAGTCTCTGCATCATTGCCACTTAGATCTGCTCCTCATTTTGTTCACATCTCTGTCCTCCCCTGTACAGATATTATTATTGTGAGTGCTCAAGAAGTCTCCAACCATCTAGCAGCTGTGTGTAATTTGAGTATAACTGTTGTATTTTTCTTGTACTGTATAGCATAAGTTTAATTTGTAGGCCTAGTGAAGTTTTTGTAATTCATGTGGAGTTCTTTGTCAGTCATTTTTGATAATAGTTTGTATCTGTAATTATTTATCTGGCATTCACTGAGTATTATCTGGTATCTCATTTTATCAGGGCTGACTTAGATAAATTTATTCTTGCTAATTTCGTGTTGATAGAGGCTATTGCAGTTAACCATATATTTAACCTGTTTTTGCCATTACATTATCCTTATGAGTTCTGAATGTTTTATTGTTAGTTTGTGCATTAAACTTTAACTTGTAATTTTACCTAACTCTTTTGTTTTGAACCTGGAACTTTACGGGACAGTAGTGACTCTTCGTATTCTCACTTAAAGTGTACGTTATCTTTCTCTGTTCCGTAACAATATATATATATATATATATATATATATATATATATATATATATATATATATATATATATATATATATATATATATATATATATATATATATATATATATATATGAAATCTGCCATGAATTCACGTGCCATTAGAAAAAAAAAAAAAAAAACACTAGTGTATTCAAAATGACTTATATTTCAAAATAGGAAGTGGATATTGGCGCTGAGGTAGGGTCATATGAGGGTTTGTGGGACGAAGGAGGATTGCTTGGCCTTAGGAGCGGAGTATCAAATCAATGTCCTTACTCAATGAAATAGGACTGGAGGATCGCAGACATTATTACGATTTTGTCAGTTCTGTCTGATTTCATGGCAGCAAACCTCATGCTGCATTGAACCCAGCCACTGGGGAAGGGGGAGGGGTCAAGCTACCCTATGAAGGGCATCAAGCCGTAAAAACTGCTGCCAAAACCATGTGAGACTTCCACCACCACCATAACCCCGACACCGACACCGATGCACCTGCACCTTCTCAACTAGGTGGGTGGATTTCGTGGAGGACTGGGAGCGCAACTTGGGTAACCTTGGGGATGACAACCTCATTATGACAGACCTTGATCGACATCTGATGTGTCCTGTGCCTGAGAGCAGGTAATCAAGGAATACTTCTGAGGACCCAGATCAATAGGGTAATTGAGCCACTTTATGACCCCTTAGGGTTGGGATCAAGGATGTCTGTGTTTGTATGTTGAAAAGAAATAAGAGCGAGATCCAGAATATGGTGAAACCAGGAACATTTATTCACGGGCAAATTCAACAGTCACTCGGCCTTAGCAAAGACCACTGTGCACACAAATTTCTTGTTTCTCTCTAAAGGAAACTAATATATGAAATAAAGTAATTCGTGAATGCAAAGAATATTCTGAGACTTGATGAGATGTCGTTCCCTTGGGATGATCACTTCAGCATCTTCCTTTCTAGCTCACTTCTACACCTGGATTGCTAATTAATTTGATTCAGTGACAATCGTTCCCTACTTTCTCCCCTTCCTCCTTCCCAATGTATTCCCCTCAATCGATACCCTGACTTCACTCCCTTCCGTCCCCTTCTTCTTCCCTCTTTCCATTCTCTCCTTCCGTTTTCCCTCACTCTCTTCCATTTTTCCCTCCCCATCTAATTCACTCCCTATATGCTTCTCTGCCTCACCACCTAATGACTGTCTTTACCTACTTATAAAGATGCATTCATCAGTGTTCATAAATTTTCTTTTTCTTTGATGAAAGAGAGAGAGAGAGAGAGAGAGAGAGAATACGCTGGTATCTGTGTGTGTGTGTGTGTGTGTGTGTGTGTTTCATTTGCTTTCTCTCTCTCTCTCTCTCTCATATATATATATATATATATATATATATATATATATATATATATATATATATATCCATGCATCCATCATCCAATCCTACATTGCCCCATAAGGATCGTAGGAACTCGGGGCTAGGCAAATTGGTCCTGACATTTAAGATAAGAGTGACCAGCCTCACTCATCCCTGAGTGGCATTACGTGAGCAGTAAACCCCAACCATTCCTTAGATATAAACCTTCACCGGTTCAATCCGATTGGAGCGCCGTAATTACCCACTAAACCACCAGGCGCCAATATTTAGTTATATTGTTACCACCCGGCGTTGTAAATTGTTTCTTGGTATACAGGAAACCATTTGGTTTGTCACTCTTTTTAGAGTCACCCACAGGCGGAAGGAAGAGGAAAGAATGAAGAAAAGAAAGACAGAAGAGGGAGTCACCAGTAGGCAGAAGGACGAAGAAAGAATGGAGGACAGACATGAAAGGATGGAAGGAAAGAAGATGGAGGAGAGGAAAGGGCAGACACCAGAGGGCAGCACTACATCGAGTGAGTGAATGGTGAATGCCCCCACCTACTATCTATATATATATATATATATATATATATATATATATATATATATATTAGCTTTCCATACATCTGACCTAAGTGTGTGTGATAAATGTTGCCTGCACATGATATACGAAGGAGCGGTGACGGTATAACTGACTGCTGATGTATGGAAAGTTAATTTATATATATATATATATATATATATATATATATATATATATATATATATATATATATATATATATATATATATAAATTAGCTTTCCATACATCTGACCTAAGTGTGTGTGATAAATGTTGCCTGCACATGATATACGAAGGAGCGGTGACGGTATAACTGACTGCTGATCAGGCCTAAGGTGAGGGGAGGGGAGGGGTAAGAGGCGGGGAAGACTTAAGACATTTAAAACGAGAGAGAAGGGAGAGAGGGGGAGAGAAGCAAAGAGAAAGTTATATAAATTTAAAAAGAATGAGTGAGTGGGAAAAGTAAATTCAGAGAGAGAGAGAGAGAGAGAGCTGGGGAAAGTGAAAAGGTAAGCACTGGAACCCAGAATTGTGCAGCGGACGACACTGGATTACAATGATGGTGAATATTTTCAATTTGAGAATGCAGTTCAATACGGTAATAATCTATCCTAAAAATATAGTCCAAATCTTGGCCGTTGAAAGCGTGTGTGACGACAGTTTAGTCATGTTTACAGGACATGAGAAAATTTGCGTCTAATCAGTAACTGGCAGCTGGAGGTGGAGGGTGGGGGAGTTGGGGGCAGAAGGCGGGGTACACTTGTTCGCGATTCCCCCTTTCCCTCTGTCCAGGGTAGAGGGGGGAAGGAAGGGGTAACGCCTGAGCAGAAATTACTACGCGTGACTGTACCCGAGTGAAAGATTTATCGCATCAGCAAGAAATGGGGGCAGTGGTCGGAAGGAAAACTTTGTAGTACAGTAGCGCACTTTTTTGGATATCTCAGCCAATTTTGAAGTTTCAGGAAAGATAGACACCAATTTGGGAATTGCATAAAAAAATCCTCAAGTATTTTTATTTCATAGACAACCCTTAATTCCCAATAGTTTTTCCATAAATCAAGGAAACAATATTTCATAAGGCTGATTAGCGTAACAGCCGGCTGCACAAGAAGTAACGGTCTAAGGTTGAGTGTAATATTTTCCAGTGATTGCAGAGAGCAACCAGGTTTTGCCTTTTCAATGCTAATAATACCTTCTGTTTGTCTTTTTTTTTTTCGAAAAATTTGACTGAATCTGAGTTAGACTAATACAATATCCTGATCAACGAAAGAAACTCTGAATTTCTTATTTCTTATTCAAATCGGAGCACACCAAGAGATTTGGTGAAAGTAATTTTTGTGAGTAAGGAAAAAGCAAAGTCAATATTACCCTACTAGGTTTCAAGCCCTAGACCTAAAATTAATACAAGAGGAGTTTGGTTTTAGGAAGTGTGAGGGAGTGTTTTTGGTGTAGCAAAATGAGTTGTTTTTAGTATTTTCAGGTCATGAAATCAGAGGAAGATGATGCGCGATATGGGACAATATTCAGCACTGCCTGACTTGCTTGCTCGCTTGCTCGAACACGTTCCACACTTTCAATGTGGATGCCTATTACATGTTATCATGCTTACAACCATACAACACATCACTGTTTTTTTTTTTTTTTTTTTTTTTACAAATAACAGAACAGAGGAAGAAAAAAATTTATCAAATAATCTATCCATACCCAGATTACTGGTGTCTTTCATTCATAAAAAATCTGTAACAATTGGACTTCAAAGCCATAAGTTGAAGTTTTGGGGGAAACCACTCAGGGGAAGTGAGTTCCACAGGTGCAGTTCGGGGATAAAAGTGCTCTGATAGGCAGAATTTCTGTAGTATGGCAGTGTGACAGTCCAGTCATGAACGCAACCAGATACCCATGTAGTGTGGGGGAAGGCATGGAGCAGTGGCACGATGAAAGCAACTTCGCCTGAGCATTTGCCATAAAAATATCTGTAAAATAATGCAAGGAAGGCAACATTCCCTCTTACTCATTGGGGTGGTGGTTCATTTGTAATAGTGGGGTTATTTATTCTAACAACTTTGGTCTGAATTTTGTCTAGTTGTTTTAGTGCCTCTCCACATTCATTCCACAACGATGAACAATATTTCAACAGAGAATGACTCTTGTAAATTATCGCTAACTGCTCATCAATGAAGAAGTTATGGACTCTACAATAAACCAAGTTTCTTTGTAGCAGTTTTAGCAAACAATCTAACATGAGAGGTCCAGCTGAGGGCAATGATAAGTGAGACACTGAGAATTTCAATACTTTTAGAGAAAGGAATATGTGTAGCATTGAAGGTAATACAGGAATCAGGCAAAATCTGTCTATTAGTTAACAAAATATATTTGGTTTTCCTAGTATCAAATGAGACAATGTCAGTTTGTCTCCATTCAGTGGTCTTAGATAAGTCTTGATTTGTGGAGATTGTTGTACTGAGTTGTAAATTCGAGATATTAAACTATGTGAATGGGTGTTTAAGTGTGAAATAACTGTAAAGTTTTGAGTCATCTGCAAATGAATGGGTGGGTTATGGGTGACAGATAAGAGATAATTAATACGAATTAGGATTAGTGTTGGAGCCAGAACTGATCCTTGTGGCATGGCAGCATTACTTGAATGGAAATTGGAATATACATCATCTACTTTTATCTTTCTGTTAGTAAGATATGAGGAAATCAAAGGAACAAAAGATGTTAGGGCATAGCAAGGGAGTTTGGATAGCAGGGAACGGTGCCACACTCAGTCAAAAGCTTCAGAAATATCAAGGGTTGCTGCATGAGTTTCACCTTGTTGGTTGATTGAGTGATGGATGGTATCAGTCAGGAGATTAAGAATATCAACGATGGATCTTTCATGGCATGAACCATAATGTCTATCACAAATTAAGTTGTTGGATTTAATATGTCTATGTGTTTATTAATTACAATCTTAAATACTTTACCAAAAGAAGATGTGATAGCAATTGGTCTGTAATAAGAGGGGTCAAAGGAACTTCCTTTCCTCGGAATTGGGTGGTTATTGGCTTCCGTCCAAGAATTAGGGAATGAAGGAGTACGTATGTATATTCTGAATAATTTAGCTAGAACAGAAGGAAGTTCTGGCTCTATTCCTCACAGAACCACAAATTTCATCCTCTACTGAAATATCCCCATTCTGCTATCCTGGTTACCATCTCCTCACAAACTTCCGTAACAAGGGCGGCACCTGTTGTTATATCAAATATCAGTATGCAATTGACACCATTTTAAACTTTACTTCATCCAGTTTTGATTACTCATTGTATAAACTAAATTGTCAAAATAATACCAAATATATCTGATTAGTCTATCGTTCCCCCAGTGCTTCTTCAGAACCCAGTGTATTTGATTCCATATCCACACGGTTGAGTAACCTTGACCTTTCCCTTAGCACCAAAATTGCCATTTTGGGTGATTTTAACATACATAATGTTGAATGGTTATTGAATTCTGCCAGGACTGACGATGCTGGTCTAGAGTGCGAGCTGTTTGTAGAATCGTTTAATCTCACCTAGCTGGTAAAGCAACCAACCAGAATACCAGATAATCCTGACCATAATGCCCATCTCTTGGATCTATTCCTGACAAATAATCCAGATCAATACAGGATAGAGGTATTGTCTCCACTTGGATCCTCTGACCACAATCTCATCAAAGCCTCATTAGTTAGCCCCGCTAAACTTCCCCGTTCTGAACCTGTCAGGGTGACCCGATGGTACTTTGATAGGGTAAACTGGGATGGATTTAGAAATTATCTTGCTGACATTCCGTGGCAGTCTTTCTTCTCTAGTGATGCCAATTCTACCCAGTCCCACATTTGCGACTTAATACTATCTGGTATGGATTTATTTTTACTAAGTCTACAGTTCACTAAAAGATCGAACTCTCCAAAATGGTTTGATAGCAACTGTGCCAGAGTAACAACTTAAAAGTCATTAGCACATACCTCTTACTTAAAATAAAAAAAAATCTGAATCACTCTTTCAATTTAAAATTACTAGAAACCATGCAAAAGCTGTAATAAATCTCACAAAATCAAACTTTCTTCAATATCAAGCATTAAAAGTACTCAACAGCCCTAACGACAATAGAATATTCTGGTCAACTCTCAGTTCTTTCAATAATAACTTTAACAGGTCATCATCCATTCCCCCACTAAAATCTTCAGATGGCAACATTACAAATGACCCACTTGGGAAAGCAGATATCTTTGCCAGTACATTTGCCAGAAAGTCTACCATAGAAGAAGCCAGCCAGAACTTCCAGTACTAAAACTTGAGTCTCTCAAAATTGTTCCACTTAAAATACAGACAAGATACGTAAAATCCATCCTAGACAATTTACCCACCAACATAGCTCCAGACCCAGATGGAATTCCGCCAATTGTTTTGAAAAAGTGTTCCCCAGAACTTGCCTCTGTTCTTGCTAAATTATTCAGAATATACATATGTACTTCTTCATTCCCCAGTTCATGGAAAGAAGCCAATATCCACCCAATTCCAAGGAAAGGAAGTTCGTCTGACCCCCCCCCCCCCGATTACAGACCAATAGCTGTCACTTGTTCTCTTGGTAAGGTGTTTGAAACTTTAATTAATAAGCACATAGTTAAACATCTTGAATCCAACAACTTATTAAGTGATAGACAATATGGTTTTCAACACGAGAGATCCATCATTGACATAATCTCCTGACTCATACCATCCATCAGTCAATCGACCCACATGGGGAAACTCACGCAGTAGCCCTTGATATTTCTAAAGCTATCGATAGAGTATGGCACCGTTCCCTGTTGTCTAAACTCCCTAGTTATGGACTAAAGTCTTTTGTCCCTTTGATTACCTCATATCTCAGCAACAGAAAAATAAGCGTAAAAGTAGATGATGTACAGTTATATTCTAATTACCACTCAGTTAACGCTGGCGTGCCGCAGGGATCAGTTCTTGCTCCAATCCCATTCCTGGTTCATATTAATGATCTCTACAGGCTAAACTAACCTAACCTAACCAAGTTATGCTAACGTAACTAATGGTAACTTAACTAACCCATAGTAATGCAAATATAAATATATTTGTGTAGATATGAGAAGGTGTTGTATTAATAAGAGTCCACCATTACGCCCGGAAAATAAGCGCTCTTCGGGAAGTCAAACTCTGGTGAGCTAAAATTCCACTTATCACAAGTTATTTTACATTTATATTCTGATCAATTTACTATTCCTTGAGCTCAGTATTTTTATGTACATATATATATATATATATATGGCAACGGCCATACCACGTTGAGTACACCGCTTCCCGTCCGATCAGCAAAGTTAAGCAACGTTGGGTCTGGTTAGTACTTGGATGGGTGAGCGTCTGGGGACACCAGATGCTGTTGGCATCCCTACGTGTCAAGTGGGGTTGGTGGAGGATTAGTGCCCCTCCCTGTAAAACAATTAACTCTAGGCCCTTGGCCACCCCGTCTGGGATACATGGCGTCTGGCAATGAATGAATGAATATGAATGAATGATCTATCACCCACAATCCCATCCATTCATATACAGATGACTCAACACTTTATAGTTTATTCACACTCAGACACCCACTTACAAAGTCTGACATCTCTAACTCACAACTTAGTACAGCCATCTCCATAAATCAAGACTTATCTACAATCAGTGAATGGGGACAAAACAACCTTGTCTTATTTAATGCTAGTAAAACTAAATATATACAGTTTACTAATAGACAGGGATTGCCAGATTCCTATATTACATTCAATGGTACAAATATTCCCATTTCCAAAAGTACTGAAATTCTCGGAGTCTCACTTAGCTGGACCTCTCATGTCAGATCACTTGCTAAAACTGCCTCAAAGAAACTTGGATTATTGTACAGAGTCCGTAAGTTCTTCACTGACGAGCAGTTAGCTATAATTTATGAGTCATTTGCGCTCTCAGCTTGAATGCTGTTCACCCTTGTGGAATGGATGTGGAGAGGTTGCATTAAAACAACTAGACAAATTTCAGAATAAAGCCGTTAGAATTATTAATAATCCTGTCATTACTAATAAACTACCTCCCCTACAAGTAAGAAGGAATGTTGCCTCCCTTGCATTATCTTAAAGATATTTTTATAGCAAATGCTCAGACGAAGTTGCATCCATTGTGCCACCTCTCCATGCCTTCCCTCGTGCTACACGGGCATCTGGTAGCGCTCATGACTAGAATGTCACTCAGCCATATTGCAGAACCTCTGCCTATCAGAATTCTTTCATTCCCCGAACTGCATCTCTCAGGAACTCTCTTTCCCAGAGTTGTTTCCCTCAAAACTTCAACCTAGAACTGTTCAAGGCTAACTGTTACAGATACTTTATGAACAGAGGACACCAGTAATCTGTTGTATGGATTATTTTTTTATTTATTTGTTATTCTTTCCTCTGTTCTGTTATTAAAAAAAACAACAACAACAATTGGAGGAATTCCATCTGGACTTGGAGCATTGTTGGTTGGTAAATTGCCTAGGATGGAATTGATGTACCTCGTAAGTACTGTACCTTAAGTGAAGCACTTTTAGGAGAGCTGAGTTCTAGTACAGGGATGTTCTGGGTGACATCCTCTAAGGTACAGTTTCAGACAAATGTACGGGAAAGGATGTTACCTTTACCACTTGGGCCATTTATAGTTATTCAATCAGACGATTTTGAATGTGGGAAGGGGTGATGACTTGTTAAAATTATTATTGAAAGAAGTGAGAGTTGACCAGAATATATTATTGTCATTAGGATTCTTTAATAGTTTAGATGATTGATTGTCATGAAAGTTTGATTTAGCGAGACTTATTACTGCTTTTGCATGGTTTCTTTCAATTTTATATTGAAGGGGCAATTCAGGTGTTTTTTTTATTATAAGTAGGAGCTATAAGGTTAGGACTTTTGGCTCATTGCTCTGGCACAATTGCTGTCAATCCATTTTGGGGAGTCCAACCTTTTAGTGAACTTTGACTGAGTATGAACAAGTCCATACCAGCTTATATGAAATCATTAATTTAGGAGTGGGTAGAATTGATGTCACTTGAGAAGAAAGGCTACAATGGAATATGAGAGGGATAATTTTTAAATCCATCCTAGTCTGTCCTATGAAATAGTCATCTGGTCACCCTGATAGGTTCAGAATGGGGAGGTTTGGGGGAACTAACTGATGAGGCTTTGGTGGTAATGTGGTCAGAGAATCCAAGTGATGACTACTATCCTGTATTGATCTGAATTTTTTGCCTAGGATAGGTGCAAGAGATAGGTGTTATGGTCAGGGTTATCTGGTATTCTGGTTGGTTGTTTTACCAATTACCTGAAATTAAACGATTCTGCAAACAGCTCGCATTCTAGACCAGTAACGTCAGTTCTTGCAGAATGCAGTAAACATTCAACATTACGGCCATTAAAATAACAAAAAATAGTAATTTCAGTTGTATGGACGAGGTTAAGGTTAGTCAATGGTGTGGATATGAAGTCAAATATGCTGGATTCTGAAGAAGCATTAGGGGGAGTGATAAACTACACAGACATATTTGGTAATATTAATACAATTTAGCTTATATTGTGAATAATCAAAATTAGTTGAAGTGAAGTTGAAAACAGTGTCAACTGCTAATTCAGATTCGATATCACAACAGGTGCCACCATTATTACATACTGTACATTTTTTGCCACTGTCATTGTCAGCGTCAAGCATAGGCAGGTCACGCTGTGCTAGCACCGTTAAAATTTTTCAGGATCAGTGCTATTGAATCTAATATAATGTTTTATAAAATGGGATGATGTGCAATTGTGCAATACAGCATGATTTTCTAAGCGAGATGTGCGGGTGGCTAGGCTGACTAGGTCAGTGGTTGGTGCATTGATTACAACACTGACTGATGCATGGTCTGAAGGCAATGCTCTGTCATGAGTTACCTTAAACTCAGTAACATATATATCCATATTCTGAGATACTATACATGGGTCTAGATCTGACACCCACTCATTGCCTTAATGGTAATTTTTTTTTTTTTTTTTTTTTTTTTTTTTTTTTTGTATAATGCAAGAAAGTAACCAAAGACCAGGACACCACAAGCTGTTCCTTCCAAGAAAATGCAGAAACATTACAAAAGAGAGCCAAATTCAAGATCCGTTCATTTCGACATGCCTGGACACACTACATTTGAAAGACTGGAGACAATAGGAAGTAGGAAATACAGACAGAGGGAGACAGTTCTAGAACTGACCTGTTGCATAAATGAAGGACTGGGAGGAATGCTTAACTCTTCCATTGGAGAGTTGGACAGAAAAGGGATGAGAGTTTGTTGCTAGATGGGTGCTATGCGTCTAGAATGGAAGCTGTTTGCAGAATAGAAAAGAGGTAAAGATGCAACAGTACAGCTAAGAGACAGGGGTTGATGGGAGTCAGTAGAAGGAGGAGAGTTAATGAAATGAAAAGCCTTTGACTCCACCTTCTAGAGAGTTGTACTTTACACATGGGCAATAAAACCTGTGTACAAAGTCAACATACGTGCAGGGGTAAAGATTTCACGGAGTTGGCTTACCACACCTATGCTCTTGGAAGCAGATTTTACAAGTGAGGTAATATGACCTATCGAAGATAAATCCCGAAAGAATGAAACCCCAAGTATGTTTAACATGTTAAATGAGATGTGGCCCACCAGTGGGTCAAGGTCCATTCTGTTTTGGTGCGATATGATCCACTGGTGCGTCGTATATAGATAGTCATCTGTTTTTTTTCTTATCTGTTAGTATGAATGTGTATTCAGTAATATGCTACTGTAGTTTTACAAATAAGGGATTAAGGCATCAGAACATACAAATTTGTCAGTTTTACTCTTTTTATATGAAAATCAAAGTACATAATTTTAATGCAAATACCATCCAAAATTCTTCAGGTATTACCCAAATCATCATAGAGATATCATTTCAACAGTGGATGTTTTCTTTTACAATGCATATATTTGTAGGCAGTACATACAAAACATTATCCTGACACGGTATATACTTAAAAACTCATATGGCATAGGCTGCATTAGCAAATAATGCACATTATCAGTGTATCACTAACCTATGCACTTCATTTGAACATTCTTTTGATAATCATATAATAAAACTAGTAAGTGCTCAGAGAGTGCAGACCTCCTCCAATGCCATTGCCTTTAAAATGGATCCGGATCCCGATCTGTGGATATAGGTTCCAGTTCAAAAACCAGATCTGTCCCAAAATGTAAACAGTGTTTTCTTGGTCCGTGGCCCACATTTCCGCAAAAATTCATTGAAAACTTTTGGAGATATTGTGCGGGATACTCCGGATCCTCCCGAAATTTAATAATTTCTTTGTTGGCCCATGGCTCACCCTTCCCCAAAATTTCATCAAAATCTATACATAGCCTTTTAAGTAATCCTGCTAACAGATCCGTGGATATGGGATCCAGATCCGGATCCGCCTCAAAATTTAACCAATTCTTCATTGGTCCATGGTGCACCTTTCCACAAAATTTCATGAAAATTCACTGGAATCTTTTGGAGGTACTGTGCGGCATAATCCGGATCCAGATCCAGGCCAAAATTTTAACATTTCTTTCTTGGGCCATGGCTCACCCTTCAACAAAACTTCATCAAAATCTGTTAATAACCTTCTGAGTACTCCTGCTAAAAAAGACAAACACAAACAGACAAACAAACCAATGCAGGGTAAAACATTACCTCCTTGATGGAGGTAAGTAACGGACATAATTATCAGCGCTCAGTGTAAATAGTAAACACACTTTCCCATATCAGTGAAAAAGGGAAAAGTAAAAATATATATTCTGTCTGCAAGGAAAACGAAAAAACAAACTAAATGGCTTTGCTAGACTATATAAATACGACACTCAGTTATGATAAGTAAGGAACACAAATGTGTGTGTGTGTGTGTGTATATATATATTTATATATATATATATATATATATATACATATATATATACATATATATATACATATATATATATATACATATATATATAATACATATATATACAAGAATACTCCCTCAGTATCCCTGCTTGTCGTAAAAGGCGACTAAAAGGGTTGGCGGAGGGTTAGTGCCCCTCCCCGGAAAACAACTAACTAAAAAACAAACAAGAAGCCTCGGACAAGGACTGACCAAACGATGACGACCCAGGACCGGACAAAGGACTTGGTAATGAGTACATGGAATGTAAGAGGAGCGAATGATGAGGTGAAAGAGAGAGAGATTGTCCAGGTGCTTGAGGGTGCGAAAGTGGATGTATGTGGAATAACTGAAACAAAATGGAGAGGAGAAAGTGTGAGAGAATGGGAGTATGGATGGGGTATATGTGCAGGAGTAGATGAGAATGAGAGGGCAAAGGAAGGAGTGTGTATAGTTGTGAGTAAAAGATGGAAGAAGAGCATAAGACAGTATGGATCAGTTGGGTCAAGGATTGTGTGGGTAAAGTTGAAAGTTGGAATACAAATGTGGGCGATTGTGTGTGTGTATGCGCCAACGCAAGATCGTGCTAGAAGAGTGAGAGAAGAGTTCTGGACAAATGTGGAAGTGTGCATGGAAAAGTTTGGAAGGAATGAGAGAGTGTTTTTGATTGGTGATATGAATGGTAAAGTTGGTAATGTGAAGGTGGATGGAATAGTTGGTGAGTGGGGTGTGCTTGCTGAGATAGATGAGAATGGGAGTGCGTTAGTGGACATTTGTGCTGGGAGGGGGTTGGTGATAGCCAATACCCTCTTCAGGCATAAAATGATCCACAGGTATACATGGCGAGTGATGAGAAGGGTGGGTGGTGAACTGAATGAAAGGAAGGCAATGATTGATTATGTGTGTGTGGATGAAAGGATGCGAAGATGTGTAAAGGATGCAAGAGTGTATAGAGGTTGGGGGAGTGGACTCTCTGACCACTACTTGGTGGTGGCCAGAATTAGGATGTAAGTAAGATGGAGGAATAGAAGAAGGGAAAGACGAAAGGAAGGAGTAGTTGCAAGGAGAGTGGAAAGGTTACAAGAGGATGAGAAAAAGGCAGAGTATAAGAGAGAAGTGGAGGAACGATTGGGCAAATATGAATTGGAGCAGATGGGAGACGTGGAAGGTGTGTGTAAGATATTTACAGAAGCAATATGTGCAGCATGTGATGTGGTGTGTGGAAGGAAGAGAAGACGGAGGGGGGTGCAAGGAACAGCGTGGTGGACTGAAGAGGTGAAACAGGCTGTGGCACAAAAGAAGAAAGCATACAATGAATGGATGAGAAATAGGGGCGTGGAAGAAGTTGAGAGGCGGAAGAGAGAGTTATATGTGGAAAGAAAGAGAGAGGTGAAAAGATTAGTAAGAGAGAGTAAGAAGAGAGTGGATGAGGAATTTGGAAGGAATTTGAGTGTAAAGTGGAGGGACTGTAAGAAAATGTTCCGGAGAGAAGTGAAAAGAGTAAGACAGGGTGGAAGTGAAGTTAGCAGGGGAGTGAAAGATAAAAATGGTAGATTACTAGTGGAGAAGGGAGAAAAAGTGAGCAGATGGAGAGAACACTTTAAGGAATTGTTGAACGTAGAGGATGGAAGTAATGCGAGTATAAGTGGCTGGGGAATGGCTGGGAGAAGGAGGGAGGTGAGAAGACAGGAAGAAATCAGTAGGATAGAAGTTGTGGAAGCAATGAAGAAAGTTAAATCGGGGAAAGCCCCAGGAATTGATGGAGTGTGTGGTGAAATGCTGAAGCATGGGGAAGAGATAGTAGTAGAATGGATGTGGAAGATGTGCAGATTGGCCTGGGAGGAAGGTAGAGTCCCGAAGGATTGGAAGTCAGGTATAATTATTCCCTTGTACAAAGGAAAAGGGGAAAAAGAAGTGTGTGGTAATCATAGGGGCATTTATCTTCTTAGTATAATAGGAAAAGTGTATGGTAGGATACTTAAAGACAGAGTTAGAGAAAGAACAGAGAAATTAGTTGGAGAAGAACAGGGAGGCTTTAGGAAGGGAAGAGGATGTGTAGATCAGATATTCATTCTTAGATCTTTAGTGGAAAAGTTTCTAGAGAAGGGAAAGAAGTTGTATGCGGCTTTCATGGATTTCGTGAAAGCATATGACAGGGTGGATAGACAAGGATTGTGGAAAGTGTTAAGAATATATGGAGTAGATGGGAAGTTGTTGAATGCTGTGAAGAGTATGTACGATGGTGTGAAGGCTGCAGTGCGTGTGGATGGTGAACTAAGTGAATTTTTCTCTTTGAAAGTTGGTTTGAAACAGGGATGTGTCATGTCTCCATGGTTGTTCAATCTGTACATGGATGGGGTAATAAAAGAGGTACAAGGTAGGGTAGTGGATGTTGGAGTGGCCCTGGTGAGAGAGGATAGTGTTTGGAAACTCCCTGTACTGTTGTTTGCAGATGATACTGTGTTGTTGAGTGAAGACGAAGGGGAGCTGCAAGGCTTGGTGGATGAGTTTGAGAGAGTGTGTAAGAAACGGAATCTAAAGGTGAATGTAGGGAAGAGTAAAGTGATGGTCTTTGAGAGAGGTGAAGTTAGTGAATGTACAGCGAGGTTGGATGGTGAGGAATTGGAAAATGTGAGTACATTTAAGTATTTGGGTAGTGTGATGAGTAAGGATGGAGGTTTGGAGGGTGAAGTGCTTGAAAGGGTACAGCAGGGAAGAAAGATTGCTGGTTCCTTGAAAGCAGTGTTAAGAAACAGGGAAGTGAGCATGGAAGTGAATAGTTACTATTTGACAGTATTGTGATACCAACTCTAACATACGGAAGTGAAGCTTGGACATTGTTGGAAGGACACAAGTCAAGAGTGAGAGCAGTGGAAATGAGTTATTTAAGAGGAGCCTGTGGAGTCGCGTGGAGAGACAGGCTGACGAATGAGGATATAAAGGAGCGTTGTGGTGTGGATGTGGATGTGATAGGAAGCGTTATGAGGAACACACTGAGGTGGTTTGGCCATGTGGAGAGGATGGAGGGTGAAAGACTGACGAAGAGAGTGTATGTGAGTAAGGTGGAGGGGGTAAGAGGGAGGGGGAGGCCGAGGATGAGATGGAGGGATGGGGTGGAGAGGTATATGAGAGAGGGGGGTGTGAGTTGGGAGCAGGGCAGTGAAATGGCGGGGGACAGGGCGACTTGGAGGCGATTTATTTGTGGCCACCCCAAACGGGATTGAGGCGTCTGGCAATATATATATATATATATATATATATATATATATATATATATATATATATATATATATATATATATATATATATATATATATATATATTGTCCCAGGGTCCAGTTGAATTTCTCCACCATCCCGTCTGACAGTGGCCTTAGAGGGGTCATCCTGGTCTTCTTGATCCCCAATAACTTGCAGCACTCACGGAACACAGCAGATTCGAAGTTTCTACCCTTGTCTGAATGTAGCTCTTGTGGCATCTCAAAACGACAGAAGAACTGGCCAACCAACAAATGGGCAACAGTAGCAGCCTCTTGATTAGGGATGGCATGTAGGCTTCAGGCCACTTTGTGAAGTAGTCCATGGCTACACATACAGTATATACCGGTTTCCTCTTTCATTGAGTGGCAAAGGTCCATCAGTGTCCAACGTGACTCTTTCCATCAGAGCATCCACTTGGTACAGCTGAAGAGGGACGCAACCACGTTTCTTGGGTCCCTTCTTGGCACAGCATACATCGCAGGCCTGATACCACTCTTCAACTTCCTGGCACATGCCAATCCAGAAGAACCTTTGTCGCAGCTGGCTTAGAGTTCTCTTCACTCTCAGGTGCCCACTAGTGATCTGGTTATGAGACTCATCCAAGATCTCGGACCTCCTCTTCTTCAGAACCACCATTGCCAATACTTGCTGAGGCCATCGGGTGTTTCCAACTGACGCTACAGTAGTCCGTTGTTCAAACAAAGAAGGTCCCACGAACTCCAGTAGCTCTTGGTCACAGGGCTTAACCTGGAAACTTCTTCCCAAGATGATCACATTGTACTCTGCTGTAGCCACTCTAGCACTGGTTGTAAATCGTCATCCTCCATCTGCAGCTTCTTCAGGTCTTCTGCATCTGACGCTGGCCCTATTTTTGCAGTACGGCTGCATTTCTTGCCATGACCTTCTTTACTACACTGCTTGCCGTCTGTTCTTCCATCTTCTTGCATACTACTAATCAAGGTTCTACTGCATTTCCTCAGTGGTGGGCCTTCTTGGGAAAAACTATCTGGTTGATGCCTCTCGTCACCAGACTTCACAAAATTACCCTCATCCTTCTCATTTGAACACTCATAGCTAAAGTGTCCTACCTCGCCACCTATCCAACACCCATTTGTTGCAATTGTTGGTTCCCTTGCACTATTCCATTATTGCTCCATACATTTGTAACAATCCACCTTTTTGTGTCCTGGCTTCCCGCAGAACCAGCAACCTCCTCTGATCTTCTGTTCTCTCTTCCACTTATTGCAATCCCTTTTCGATGTCCTGGCTTTTCACAGTACCAGCACCTTCCTCCAAAATTATCCACTTAACGTACCTGCACCTTTCTTGTCTTGAATCCCGGCCTGATATTTGGACGTACTAGACCTGATGCAGGACTCATATTCTAGAGCCCTGGCTAGTGCTTCTTGCATGTTTCTGGGTTGTGCCTGCTTCACTTGCACTTTCAACTCTGCACTGTCAAGAGCATCAACGAGCTAGTCCTTCAGAAGTATAGCCAACAGGTTAGGTGCTGCTCCAGGGTACACCTTGTTTGTTATACTCTCCAGGTTATGGGCAAGCTGCTGTAAGGATTCTCCTCGAGCCCGTGCACGGCTCCGGAATCTTGCTCTGTAAACCTCATTATGGTACATGGTTCCATATCTGCACTCCAGCACTTCTACTAGGGAATGATAACTGTTCCTCTCCATTTCTGACATATGGCCCAGAATTTCCACTACAGCACCCTTAAGGCTAGTAGCAAGCTGCACTGCCCTCTGCCTATCATCCCAACCATTCTGATCTGCCAGTAACGCAATGCACGGTAAGCTTCCCAAGATACTCTACCATCATATTCCTGAGGTTTCTTCTTAATTTGACCCCCATAATAGCCATGCACTTCACTGGTTTGGGGCCTAAAAACTGTGGCATCATAATTTAGTCCAGGACTTAAATCTCCTACATTCTGATTATTCAACCCTGTAATGCTACCTTTAGATGACTGGGATCCGTCAAGATTCACCATACACTGTCCATTCTTTTCATATGCTCCCTGTTCATTAACCTGAGGCTCAGCAGTGCAATATTTCTCTACAGCCTCAATTTTCTCACTAATTATATTCACATGGTCAACTACATGCTTCACTTGGTTATCTACATGCTGTCTGCACTCCATCGCTATTCGCTCACTAATCTTCAGCTGGTTGTCCACGTGCTGTTTGCATTCCGTCACTATTTCCTAACTAATTGTTTTCAACTGGTCGTCTACATGCTCTTTACATTCCATCAGATTATTGGTTACCTCATACTTCTGCTGCTCTAGCTTGGCATCTACTTCCTCCTTAAGCTGTTACTGTTCTTCCTTCATTTCCCCCACGAATGCATCTAGCTGTCCTTGCACCCTCAGTTGTACTTCTCTCTCTTGCTCCTGTAATGGTTCTTGAAGTTGTTCATATCTTTATTTTTTTCCTTTCACGTTGTACCTCTAGTTGTTCACTCTGTGCTTGCAATAGATTTTTTGAGTTCTTTCTGTCCTTCAATCTGTGCCGGTAGTTATTCTTTGAGTTCTTTCTGTGCCTCTAATTGCTGAGTTCTTTCTATCCTTCATTCTGTGCCTGTAGTCCTTCATTCTGTGCTTGTAGTTGGACACTTTGTGCTAATAATTGGACACTTTGTGCTTGTAATAGTTCTTTGAGTTCTTTCTGTCCTTTGTTTTGTGCCTGTAGTTGTACTTGTAATAGCTTCATAATTGCACCCATCGATGCCTCCTCCTGCCTAGCTTGGCCTCTTTTCTGTACATCTTCTGCCTCCATGTCG
The DNA here is from genome assembly GCF_032717465.1 of Coenobita brevimanus. Lineage (NCBI taxonomy): Eukaryota > Metazoa > Arthropoda > Malacostraca > Decapoda > Coenobitidae > Coenobita > Coenobita brevimanus. The sequence continues at coordinate 7,109,770 of NC_136988.1, read as the reverse complement.
AAGGATAGACTCACTGCTTTCCTTAATAATCACACTCCTGACACCTGTGTTACATCCCTGTCCCACACTGCCACAAGTTCCAACATCAGTAGTTCAGTACAGGAAGGACATTGCCCAGTGAGTTGTTCCTCCTATGGATAGCCTTTAGGTGTACAGTACACAGTATCAGTTCAGGCGTCGTAAATATGCACTGGCTTCTTAAGTTCACGGTCTTTATTTTCCAGATAATTACACTGAATGCATTCCAACTTCACTATTCTCGCAAGCACTGGAGCTATACAAACATCAGTAATTGCAATTACACTTAATGCTTGACAACATTTCACTATTTTCTTTTTCTACAAGTACCGATGATATACAAACTTCAATTACACTGTTTTCACAAGTACCAAAAATATACAAACTTCACTGACACTGCACTACACTCAAGCTGAACTGAAACCGACTGAACTGTTCTAATCTCTTCCCAATCCTTTTATAGCCTTACATTACTCGAGAAACTTCTAGCACAAACTTGAGGGGGCAACAGTTAAAAGTTTACCAACTAGAGGACATCAAAACATGCCAGAGTTTTCTTACATTACACAATACTGTAAATTATTTAGCATACAATCTTAAATTAAGTTGCATATTTTAACAAGCAATCACATAAATAAAGCATTGTAGAGAGAAAAGACCACAAATATTAATGTACAACTTACGAAACAACTTCTCTCACAAACAGCAGGCAAACTGGCAAGTCTGACTCGTACTGGAGCTACGGTAAACATCGGGAAGCAGTGAGAAACTTTTGACTACTTAACTGGCAAATCCCGCTTCTTAACGATATATATATATATATATATATATATATATATATATATATATATATATATATATATATATATATGAACAGTACAAAATTACACTCTGGGAAAAAGTAAAGAAAAAGCATGACATGCTAGGTAACCTGAGCGTGGAGTTTAGTTGTTTGGTGACATAGCATGGGATACAGAGGTTAGGCTTCCCATCGCATATCTTTGCTTTTCTTAAAGCCACCCTGGATCCTTCACTTATGGATATTACTTCGTAGCAGCTTACACATCTCTATGTAGACTTCCTTTTTGGCCATTTTGCTTCTGATAAGTAGTGCTGTTCTCCTAAGGATTTGCCAGTACTTCTATATTTTTTTAAAACAGAACTTAGTGTTTCAGTGGGAGAATATTTTTAAACATGATAATATGAGGGACTCTTTGACATTTAGTAATGACCATCTCTCAAGTCTGAAATACATAAAAGGAGTACAGTAATATGATAAACCTATACATAACAAATCTTAGGATTGCAAAATAAAATATCCACAAATAATTTATGTCCACCAGTGGGTCATATCGCAAAAGAAGCACATTCATTACTCCTAATGCAATGTAGTTAACGAGTGGTCACACACAAGGCAAGTCCCCCGGTAGGTTGTATTGCAAAAGACTGATATATTTTTCTCATAGTGCTATATAACTCAGTGGTGTCCAAACCATTTCATGCTGCCAAGGGACTCAGCAGTTCTCACATGCATCACTCACATCCACTCACTCTGAAGCTTGAGCGATACTGGAGTGCTGTGATTTTTTCTGTCGCAGTGGAGTGGAGTCTGCCGGGCTGCCAGATACATGTAACGTGTTAAATTATGATGCAGGATTAGGCTGGATATTGTAAAAAATTAGAGCATAATCCTGTGGAAGATTTTGATGAGTCAAAAGATTTAAGAACTGAGTTTTCGAAGCATTAAAAACAACATCACTTTTACCCCAATCAGAGATATAAGCGAAGTCAGTCATTACGTGTGCCAATGCCTGTAAAGCGGGCCTAAGCAGCTAGTGTATGTGTGTGTTCTTACCTAATTGTTCTTACCTAATCGTATCTTTACAGGAATGAGTCAAGCTCATACTGTCCCGTGTCTTAAACCATATTTATCGTACATATCCTTAAATTTGTGAATTGTTTTGGCACACACTATTTCATTCGGTAGTGCATTCCATTGATCAATTGCTCTGTTTGGGAAACTGAATTTCCTTACGTCTTTATCACCTCTCTTCTTATGCAGTTTTTTGCAGTGTCCTCTTGCTGATGCTTCTCCATATGTTAAGTAATCATTTATGTCTATTTTCTCCTTCCCTGATATACACTTATATAACATTATCATGTCACCTCTTTTCCTTCTCTCCTGTAGTGTTGGTAGATTCAGTTTATTTTGTCTTTCTTCGTAGCTTAGGTCCCTTAAGCTTGGTATCCATTTTGTAGCGGCCCTTTGAACTTTTTCAATCTTGTCTATGTGATTTTTGAGATGAGGACTCCAGACTACTGATACATACTCCGGGGTTGGTCTGATGAATGATGTTATTATTTTTCTTAGCATGTCTTCATTAATGTATGTGAATGCTATTCTCATATTTGCAAGCAGTGTATACATGTTCCTTACCTTCTCGCTGATGTGGTCAGCCGGAGATAGTCTGTTATTCATAATCACACCTAGGTTCTTCTCTCTTTCTGATGTGTATAGGGTTTTATTTCCTAACTTATAATCCGAATCAGGTCTTTTTCCACTTTTACCAAACATGATTACATGACATTTGTCCACATTGAATTCCATTTGCCATGTAGTACTCCATTCATGAAGTTTATTTAATTCTTCTTACAGTTCTTTACAAAAGTCTGTGTTAGTAATTCTCCTTTGTATTTTTGCATCATCTGCAAACATATTCAGATAGCTCTCATTTCCAGTGTTACTGTTTATATCATTTATATACACTAAAAACATGATTGGTGCCAGCACTGAACCCTGTGGTACTCCACTAGTCACTTCTTTCCATGATGAGTAGTTTCCTCTTAGTACTGTTCTCATATCTCTTTTTATGAGAAAATCTTGCATCCATCAAAACAGTTTGCCTCGAATTCCTCCTTGATGGTACAGCTTCCATAAAAGTCTTTGGTGTGGTATTGTGTCAAAAGCTTTCTTGAAATCTAAATAGATACTGTCCATCCATCCTTCTCTTTCCAGTACTGTGTTTGTTACTCTGTCATAGTAGCTCAACAGATTAGTAACACATGATTTTCCTTTTCTGAAACCAAACTGTCTTTCTGTTATCATACTGTGTTCTTCTAGATGATTTACCCAAGCTTTTCTTATAAGCTTTTCTAATACCTTGCTTACAACATTGGTCAGTGATACTGGTCGGTAGTTGAGTGGATTTTGTCTATTTCTTTTCTTGAATAAGGGGACAATATTTCCTTTTTTCCAAATATCAGGTAGTTTACCTTGACTCAAGGATTTCTTGAAAATTAAAAATAATGGTTTTCTTAACTCCTTTTCACATTCTCGTAGTACCTAACATGAAATTTCATCAGGACCACTTGCTTTTCCTCTGTCTAATTTACTTAACTCCTCCTGTAATACTTTTTCTGCTACTTGTATATTTTGGTAGTATGTGTGGACATGCATGTTCCACATAGTCCCTCTCAAAATTTTTTTCTTCTGTAAAAACTAATTGGAAATTCTTATTTAGTGCTTCACAAATATCTTTCTCTTGTGTATAAGTGATTCCCTCATCCGTAATGGATTGTATTATATGTTTTACTTTGGTTTTGCTTCTGATGTAGCTGTAAAACAGCTTTGGTTGATCACTACTTTTATGTATTATATCCTCCTCAAACTGTTTTTGGGCTTCCCTCCTTATTCTTGTATAATCGTTTCTTGCCTGTTTGTAATTATTATACGCCCTTTCACTATTGTGTCTTCTGTATCTATTCCACAACAAATCTCTTCTTTCTTTTGATTTTTTACAGTCTGTATTGAACCATTTCTGTATTTTCTTATCTGCTTCTTTGTGCTGTGGGATGTACTTCTGGACTCCTATTTCATAAAATTCACAGAATTTTTTATATACAGCATTTAAATCTTGTCCTCTAAGTTCATTTTCCCAATCAACTTCTAAGAAATACTTCTTTAGGTCTTGATAATTTCACTTTTTATAGTTTAGGCTCTTTTTGTAACTTTCAGTGCTGTTAACTATGTCATATGCTATCCTGAAGTTGTAATTTAGTACTGCATGATCGCTTTTGCCGAGTGGAGGGTGATATAATAAACTGCCAATATCATTTTCTTGCCTAGTAAATATTAGATCTAGCATTGAAGGTACATCGAGTCCTCTTTTTCTGGTGGTTTTCCTCACATGTTGCGTTAGGAAACATTCTTGCACGAGATCCAGGAGCTTTTGGTCCCAACAGCTTTCTTGGCTAATTATATCTAGAGTATTCCAATTTATAATTGTATTAAAATCTCCAGTTAGCATAATTCTTTCCGATTTCTCTTCCATTTTATGTAGTAATGATCTTAAACTCTGAATTGTACTCTCTGCCAGGTCCTCATATTCGTCTCTTTCCCATGTGTTTGATCTGGGTGGCATGTACAAATTGGCTACAGTTACATTCCCTTCAGATGTGTTGATCTCTACTGCAATCAGTTCTACTTGTGATGGTATATTTAGTTTTATTTCATTGACTTTTAGATTTTTCTTAGTTAATATTATAATTCCTCCTCCTTTTTTTAAATTTCTGTCTCTTCTCCATATATTGTATTCCTCTAAGTTTAGTATGTCATTGGATATCCTTGGTGTTAATTTTGTTTCAGTTAGGCATATTATTTGTGGTTCATTTTCTCTGACATAATCATTCATCTTTAGTAATGTAGATACCATTCCATCCACATTTGAGTACATCAACTTTATCATCTTGTTTATATACTGGTCATGACATGGTTTTACTACCTTCCTCCTTTTTATTCCATCCTGTTTGTGCACCACTTTCGTACCTGCAATCCTATTACTTTGTGAAAAAAATTTCTTCTTCTCCTCTTCTGATCTTCCCTCATTTTTTGTTTTTGCTTCCTCCCTTTTCTCTTTCAGTAATTCCAGTTCCTCTTGTGTTAGGCATCTTTTTATCCATACATTTTTGAACTCTTCTTTTTCCATAAGATTCTTTGCATTTTTTAGTATCTCCTCCACAGTGTTTACACTCTGGAAAGTCACCTTTAGAGGTCTTGTCCTGCCTTTCTCGTATTTCCCTAACCTTTTGTGTTCCTCTATGTCTTTACTACAGATTTCCTCTGATACTTCTTTCAGTAAGCTCATTACATTTGCCATCTCCTTTTTATCTCTTGTATTCTTGTTTTTTACTTCTTCCTCTTCTATATCAGTGATTATTATAGATTTGTTTATATCTACTGAATCTCTAACTAACTTTGGATTGTTTTGGATTATTCTTTTCACTTCCTGTTTAATGCTTTTTTCCTCCACCCTTATTAAAAAGTCTTTCTTTACTTTCACCATTTCAGCATACGTTGTTTCCACATCATTTTTGTAGCTTTGCACAGCTTCATTCACCTGTGTTATTTTCTCGTCAGTATCACTGCTTTGGTCTATCAGACTGCTTACTTGCCTAATTGTCTCTGTGTCATTTTTGAACTCTTCCATAACACTCTCGTGATTGACTACTGTACTTGCCATTTCACTCATTTTCTTCCTAAGTGTACTCAATTCCACTGTTAGTTCACTGATGGCTGTGTCTTTCTTGTTGGCCTCCCTTCCTAGTTTTTCTATTTCTTCCTTTTGCAAGTGCATCTGCTTCTTTATTTCATCAATTTCATTTTTGAAAGCCATTTCTAGTTTGTGTACACGTTCAACCAGTCTATTGTGAGTCTCCACTTCAACCAGTTCTTGGTAGAAATCATCATTTTGCTTTCTACCTTTATCGCTTTTCTTTTTCAAATTTGCTTTATTAAAACATGTATCCATTTTGCAATACTAAAAGTACAGAGTATGTACTTACATTCCCCATGCTGCTGTAGTCTAAACAAACCTCAGCTGACTGAGCGCATTCTTTCGTCTTAGTTCTCTTTTTTGTTTGAATAAATCTTTTTTAAACTTCTTATTTTTTTCTTTTAATAATGAAAAATCATTTAGTCTAACCTGGTACAGAGCTTGACTCATATAAAGATACTAAATTAGGTAATGCCACTGGCCGTGTTGGTTCGGTACGGAGCGCCGATGTCGCACATCTGCCTCCTTTGACTCCCTCTTTGTGTGTGTGTGTGTGTGTTTGTGTATATATATATATATATATATATATATATATATATATATATATATATATATATATATATATATATGTCATCACGTAATCCAGTGTTGCCCCATGAGGAGCATAGGAGCCCGGGACTAGGTAAGTTGGTCCTGACATTTAAGATGAGAGTGACCAGCTTCACTCATCCCTGAGTGGCATTACGTGGGCAATAAACCCCAATCACCCCTTGGAAAGAAACCTGCACAGGCTCAATCCGATTGGAGCACCTGAATTGCCCACTAAACCACCAGGCACCATAATTTGGTTTTATGGTTACCACCCCACATAGTAAATTGTTTCCTGGTGTACAGGAACCAATTGGCTCGTCACTCAGTGCAGAGTCGCCCATGGGCAGAAGAGGAAAGAATGAGGGAAAGGAGGACAGAAGAGAGAGTGTCATTTCACATGTAGGTAGGAGGAAAAGGAAAGAATGAAGGAAGTATGGACAGAAGAGGAAGGAACGAAGGAAGGGAAGGGCAGTCACCCAAGGACAGCGCTACATCGAGTGAGTGAATGGTGAATGCCCCCACCTACTCTCTCTCTCTCTCTATATATATATATATATACCTAGGCTGCTTCCCCCAAGGAAAGGGAGGTAGCCGGGACAGGATGAAACACTCCCCATTTACTCATCCATTATGACACATTCATTCGCATCACAGCCCCAATGGGGAGAAGGGACAGATCCTCACCACACCACAACACAGAAGGGTCAACTTCGCAGTGCAATCAGTGACATCCGCAGAAGGGCCCAACAGCAGAGCTGGTTTACCCCTGCCACATCATAATAGACCCATCCCCTTACCTGCACCTTACCTGACTAGCTGATCAGATCGAATGTGGGAGAATATCCCCTCATGGCTGCGTCATCATTTGTTCATTCACAATTTCTCTCCATTTATTTCTGTCATGCACAGCCACTCTTCCTTGCTCAACAGACATCCCTCTCACATCCAGCGCTCTCTTCACACTGTCCATCCATCCTATTCGTGGTCTCCTTCTCAGCCTTACACCTCTCACACCGGACCTAGTTATCTTTTTCACCAATCACTCGTTATCCATTCTCCATATGCCCAAACCATAGCAACACCCCCTGCTCAACTCTACCAGCCATCTCCCGAACAACTGCAGTTCTCTTTCGCAATTCATCATTTCGCACTCGATCCATACGCGTCACTCCACACATACTCCTCAGACACCTCATCTCCATTACATTCAAACTTTTCCTCCCTGCTACACCCATATTCCATGTTTCAGTCCCATATAACGCAGTCGGTACCACAACACCCTCATACAGCCTTCTCTTTACATCCATTCTGAGCGAACGACATCTAAACACTTTTTTCATTCCTTCCAGCACTTTACCTACTTCATTTATTCTAAACGACATTTCTGCAACTATTCTTCCATCCACAGCAGCATGTGACCCTAAATATTTAAAACACTCTACCTTTTCAAGGAACTCACCATTAAAAACTATATGCTACCATCTACCAACCTCGTACACTTCATCACTTTACTCTTATTCTTACTTACTTTCAATTTCCTCCTTTCACACACCCTTCCAAACTCCTCTACCAACTATCTCAATCTCTACTCTGAATCAGCCACCAGTGCAGTATCATCTGCAAATAGCAGCTGCTTCAGATTCCACTTTCCACCATCAACATTCATCAGACACAGACCTCCACCTAGAACTCTTGCATTCACCTCCCTTACAACACCATCCATATAAATATTAAACAACCAAGGCGACATCACACATCCCCGTCGCAGCGCCACTTTCACGGGAAACCAATCACTCACAGCATTTCCCACTCTTACACAAGCTCTACTATTTACATAAAAACTTTTCACCCCTTTTAGTAACCTGCCATCAAGTCCATACAATCTTAAAACAGTCCACAAAGCCTCCCTATCAATTTTATCGTACGCTTTCTCTAAATCCATGAATGCCCAAAACACATCCTTGCCTTTCGCTGAATACTTTTCACCCACTTGTCTCACAGTGAACACCTGATCCACACATACCCTCCCTCTCCTAAAGCCACACTGCTCATCACCAATCACTCCCTCTGTACCCTCTCTAACTCTTATAATTAACACTCTACCATACACCTTACCGACAGCACTCAACAGACTTATACCTCTAAAGCTAGTACATTCATACTTATCACCCTTGCCTTTATGCAACGGGACCACACAAGCACTTGCCCAGTCAATTGGCACCATACCTTTCACAAAGCACACATTCAACAATCTTACTAACCAGTCAACAATAGTCACTCCACCACCCTTCAGACATTCCACAGAACACCCATCCATACCTGCAGCTTTCCCTGTTTTCATCTCCTTTACTGCCTTCTCCACTTCCTCCTTCGTGATCAAAGAATCATTCAACTCTCCCAATACATTTATTCCTTGCACCCTTCCATCCACCACAATCTCAGCCATCCTTTCCTCCTCTACATTTAACAGTCTTTCAAAATACTCTGTCCATCTCTTCCTTACTGCATCCATCTAAATTAACATCCTTCCATCCTCTGCTTTTACTCACTTTTCCTTCCCAGACTCTCCCTTTTCCACCCTTTTAACCTCCTTCCAGAACATTTTCTTATTCTGTTGAAAATTTTCAGTCAGCCGCCTACCCCACCTTTCATCTGCTGCCACTTTAGCATCACACACAGCCCTTCTCGCCCTATTCCTCTTTTCCTTATATCTCTCATATGACACCTCATCCTTCCTCTGCAGCCACACTTTATATGCAGGTCTCTTCTCAGCCACAGTCATACTTACTTCCTCGCACCACCATTCAGTTCCTTTTCTTACACCACCACCCACATGTCTCACACCACACACCTCTTCTGCATGCCCCACCACAGTACTCTTAAACAACTGCCATTCCTCCTCCACACTGCCATTTTCCTGATCTTTCACTACGTTCCACTCATCTTTCAATTTCTCCTGATACTCTATAATTTTCTCTCTTTTATCCAACTCACTCACTTTCAAAATCTCCCTGCCACACCTAACCCTCCTAGCTCTCACCCATCTCTTACCTTCTCTTAACTTTCCCTCCACCAGGTAGTGGTCAGACATACCTCCACCCTCCCATCTCAGAATTCTCACATCCAACAATCTTCCTATTACATTCCTAGACACAACCACATAGTCCATCAATGCTTTATCCACAACCATTCCACCCTCCTGTCTCACCCATGTATACTTATAAATATCTCTCTTCTTGAACAGCGTATTTCCAATCACCATCTCTCGCTCAACACACATCCCGATCATTCGTTCCCCATTTTCATTTCTTCCAGGCACACCATGCATACCAACTACACCTTCAACTGCTACATTTCCCACTCTAGCATTCAGATCTCCCATCATTACCATATTCACATTCGCTCCAAAACTCTGCAGATACTCATCAACATTCCAGAAAGACTCCCTCTCTTCTTCATCCCTTTCACTACCAGACCCATATGCACTCACAAACACCCACAACTCACGTTCAAATTTTGCTTTCACCCACAACAGTGTCGATGACACCTCCTTCCATTCAGTCACACACTGCTGTACTTCCAGACTCACTCAAATACCACACCTTTTCTTGCCCTTCCTCTATCAACACCTGACAATCTTCCATTCACACTTCCACACATAGACTCACCCTTCCCTTTCATCTTCGTTTCACTCAAAGTTAACACATCCAACTTTCTTCTCACAAACATTCTCCCAATCTCCTCCCTTTTAGCCTCAATCGTACTACATCCACGCACATTCATAGACCGAATCTTCAGGGTACGGGGAGAACTCAATCCCCCATCCCTTTCTCTGGCCTGTCTTTAGGAACTAAAAAACAGAGGAGGGGGTCCCTAGTCCCCTCATCCTGCCCTTTTTAGTCACCTTGTACGACACGCAGGGAATACGGTGGCAATATTCTTCCTAACACAACCTGGCCGCAGAGTAGTAGTACCATCCCATAGTGTGGCCAGATTGTGTCCCCCCCAACCACAGGGGTGTATATATATATATATATATATATATATATATATATATATATATATATATATATATATATATATATATATATATATATATATATATAAAATCATCATCCGGACCTATTTTCCCACCCAAAGGCAGGGTGAGGAGTAGCAATGTCCAGACAGCCTGTCCAGTCCAAATAGGCCACACTTCCAATCACTCATCAATCAAGCCCCCGGAATCCTGGCTCCACCGGATACGCCAAAAATATTCACCACATTCTATAGCTTTGCACAGCATATCCGACGAAGTCAGTCCGGATGCTGCCATGCTCACAAGGGGTGCCAAAAATCCCTGACCACGCACTTGTCCTCACAAAATTCATCCAGCAGGCTCGATCTCGATCTCTTGTCAGTTCCCTAGCCTCACCGACTTCCAAACCTCTCTTCCTCACACACTCATTATATATATATATATATATATATATATATATATATATATATATATATTAGCCCTGTCGGGTTTCTGGTCCGGGCAGATTATATCTGCACTAGAGTCAGCTGCTCTCGCGCTTGGCTACGTCTTGGTGCCGCAATGTTATTCTTTGATCGTTCTGTGAAAATACATTTCATGAAAGAATGTTGATTTTGGTGTCATTTTAAAGGTGAATATTTTTACTTCATCGTAGTATGTTAATAAAAGGAAAGAAAAGATAGAAAGTCAAAATGACGAGTTGAAATTAAGTGGAAACCAAAAATTTAATACCTTGCAGTACAAAAACATTAGTCCAAAATAAATAAGTAAATAAATAAAGATATACAAATCTGGTTTAAGCCATGCAAAACTACAGTAAATTACCTTTACAATGATACTGTACATAGATTGTTGTTATTTCAGCATTTATTGTGCGGTAAAAGCGACAGGAAAAAGATGCACAATTTTTTACGAGTCTCGGCCGCATAGTCATTTCGCAATCTTTTTCTTTGATCGGTCAGTGTATATACACCTGATATGATACAGTGGTGATTATGGTGTTATTTTGAAGCTGAATAGTTGTACTTTATTCTAGTATGTTCAAAAAAGAAAACAAAGAAAACAAAAAGTCAAAATGACAAGTTGAAATTAGGCCAAAAACAAAAATTTTATCCCTTGCCGTAGAGAAATATTTGTAATAATAAACTGGTTTAAACCTACAGTAAATTACCTTTACGATGATATATTCTGTACAGTAGATTATGGGTATTTCTGCATTTTATTGCGTGATAAAGTTAAAGGAAAAAGATTTGCAATTCTTCGGGTCAGCAGAATATATATATATATATATATATATATATATATATATATATATATATATATATATATATATATATATATATTACAGGGAATTTGTGTAAACAGTGATTTCATGAAATCCCTAACGAATTTGTGAAATTAGTAAATTAGGATGGGTTAATAAAAGTTAAGTTAATTTTGGCTGCGATTAAGTTAAGCTGGGATAATGTAGGTTAAGTTTAGGTTCGGTTAAGCTAGGTTAGTTAGTTTAAGTTAGGTTAGGTTAATATAGATAAACGCTAAGTTATGCTAAACGTTCATCCACATTAACCTAACCTAACTTAACCTTACATAACTAACATAGCCTAACCAACCCTAAACTACCTAGATTATCCCAACTTAACCTAACCACAGCCTAAATTGACCTAATCTTAATTAACCCACCCTAATTTAAACTTATTTCACGAATTTCCTAGGGATTTCATGAAATCACTGGCTACACAAATTCCCTGTAAAATATATATATATATATATATATATATATATATATATATATATATATATATATATATATATATATATATATATATATATATAGATAGATAGATAGATAGATAGATAGATAGTGAGATAGTGAGATTGATAATTCGAGGGGTATTTTATGAGCTTCACCCATGCTCACAAAGTTTCTGATGGCAATATACTACTGTAATCGTTCACGGTTGGTTCAAATAACACTGCCTGCTGCTCCCATCCCTCCCTCACTCTGATCCCAAAGCCTTCTGTGACTCATGACATCTATCTCACAGGTCTCTCAGAGCTGTAGTTGAGAAACAGAGAAGAATTTTCTAAGCCACTTCTTTTCGAGATCTCCTTGCTACCCTTCTGTGGCCCTTTGTAAGAACTGGAAATGCTCGTGTCGGGTTCCAATATACCTCTAGCAATTCGTGTCTCACTCCTGTGTCATCTCTCAATTTTCCTGATTTTTGTTTTTCTCGTGATCTGATTTGTAATATTACTTTACTCTTCCAGATACAGCTTTGCAGAGGTTAGGTGTACTGAATAGACTACATGCATTATTTCACTCCACTTAGCTGCCGATTTACAGAAGACTTGTTTGCTTTCAAACTTTGAAAAGTGTTTGTGTGTGTGGAAGGAAAGGGTTCGCACCACAAACGTCACTTTCAAACAAGGTGGACGCAAAGCTTTTCGTCTCATCAATTCCCGTCTCTTGACTGTCTTCTTTCGGTTCTCTTTTCCCTGTAATATTTCATCTCCTGCTCTCCCCTGCCACATGTATTCTAGATCGCTGTTCTATCGAACTCTGTGCTATATTCCTTCCACATTATCCCGTGCACCTGTCTTATACATTCTTTCCCCATTCTTGTCCAACTCTTTATTGAAGCCTTTCAGTATTCTCAGTCATTTAAGTATGTAAGTGGTCACTGTGTCATTCTCAGTAGTTATGAACTGCTGTCTTTAAACCTCACTGTGTCCAGGCATCTCGAAAGGAATTGATGTAATAGAACGGGTTAGGAGAAATACATTGAGGTGGTTTGGTCATGTGGAGAGGATCGAGAGCGAGAGAATAATAAGGAGAGTGTATGTGAATAAGGTGGAGGGGGGGAGGGAGGATGAGATGGAGGGATGGAGTGGAGAGGTATATGAGAAAGGGAGGTGTGAGCTGGGAGGAGGGCAGCGAAATGGCGGGATAAAGGGCTACATGGAGGCGATTTTCTTGTAATCACCCCATACGGGATTAACGCGTCTGGTAATAGATAGACAGTTTATTTTCATTATTCCTCTTTAAGCTTTGTTTAAATTTCTCTGGATGGAATAAATTTCGCATTTTCAAAGGTTTTAGTTCACTTCAGCCTCGCTATGTATGTGCGCACGCACACACACACACACACACACACACACACACACACACACACACACACACACACACACACACACACACACCTACATACATATATATATATATATATATATATATATATATATATACAGAGAGGGGGGGGGCAATCTCTGGAACTATATTTTATGACAGAGTTGATGTAACAATGAAAACGGAGGCTAAACGGAAGGTCTTTTGTTTTTATATCACATGTGGAAGTGGGCTGGATGAGAGAGGTGTAAAACGAGATGAGGAAAGGGAGACAGTGCCTCAGGACTGGGGAGGAAAGAAGGGAGGGACGAAGAGCAGGAGGAAGGCGATGGGGGAGAGGGATGGGGAAGGGAATTGGGTGCTCGGGAGGGAGAGGGTGGAGAGGGAGGAGTATGGTCATAAATTCAAGTGAGCACGATACATCCAGCCGGATATTGGATTATGGAATATTGAAGGCGAATAGCTCAACTATCAGAGTCTTGAGAGAGAGAGAGAGAGAGAGAGAGAGTCCATATTCCGAAATTTCTCACATGTCCAGTTCCCCTTGCAAGACGTAAGGGTCTGAAGCTAAGATACCGTTTTCAAGATATGTAAAGGTGGACGCCTTGTGCACTTCCCTGTCGGAATGATGAGGATGAAAAAACAATGAAGACATAAAGGGGGAAATGCATGAACAATTAATAATAAATGAATAAGATGTAAAAACAATACTGGAATGCTGATATAATAAGTGAAATTAAACATTCAAGCATACTACACGAAAGATGAACGTAATGAAAGATTTGGAAAAACACAGTGAGATTGGAGGATAGCAAAACCACTCTGAAAACCAGAAATGAAGGGAAACTGAACTAACAGAAAAACGACTGAAGAGAGAAATTATGAAGGGGAAGCAGGGAATACTCTAGAGCAATATGTGTAGATAAAAAAGTAGGGCTGATGGTAGTTGCTGTCCCAGGCTCTTAAGAACGTCTGACCACTGGACTGTAGGCTGAAGCTGCTCTCTTTGCCTCCACCATCCTTTTTTCGAAGGATACTGAAGTGTAACGAAACAGTGGAGCTCTATGGTTAGATCGGTGCCAGTGAATGAAAGCGTCCCTCTCCAGCATCAGGAAATAGAAGATATAGAAGTAAAAAAAAAAGTGTGCTTAGGACATGATTATAACCCCAGCTGTCGCCTTACACCGCTGGAACAACAGATAATCCTGTACATATCACTTCTTAGCCAAGACACATCAAGTAAAGGAATAAGGTGAGGCTGTGCTCTTTCACAAAGACTCCATCAGTGACGTGACGACTTGACATTTCTCCTGTTTTCAGCATTAGCGAATGGGTAAACTGAGGCTGCAAGAATTAAGTTTTCGCTTCCTAAGAGTAATAATTTAATCATAATTTTTTCAACGCTAGTGGGCAGTTCTAAATAACATCGTCTAGCAGTAGCCAGATTAAACTACCTACGGTATTTAAGACAATATCATCTTAAATGATAAATAATGCAGACTAAGATATTTCGTTTAAAAAGCTATTCACGCATTAATAAAGCTGATTGTTTTTCCGCTCATCATCCGAACAGCACGAAAATGGCCGTTGTGTCCTGCAGGCTGCATGTTCCCCCGCCATTATCACGTGGGAAACGACAGGGTAAAGCTGTTTGTAAGTGGCGCTGATTGCAGGGTGTGTGTGAGAGGAAACCATTAGCAATGGTTACCTGGCCTATTGTGACCACGTGTTCCATATGTAATTCTTCCACCCTCTGCTGCTGTTACCCTTAGGTTATTCTTTCTTCTCTCCCCTTCCTCGTTTCTTTCTATTCGTATATTCTTCTCACCATTTGTTTATTTTTGGTGTTCTTTCCTCTTCATGCTTTCTTTCTTCCGTTACGTCCTCTCACACTTAACTTCTGGATATATGTTTCTCGATACTTCAGCCTTCAAATTTTTTTCTCATGTTAATTCCTCCCTCATTTAATAATAATGCTGTGCAAGATACACATACTGACATATCTAACCTCTCAAACACTTTTCTTCTCCTATTACCCTACATCCTCTCAAATTTTAGCGCTTATGAACATATATGTGCTCTAGATAAAAACAATATACTGAGCTCTGTTAAACAGATACAAGGTGGCAAATCATTTTTTTTTTTAATATATACAGTTCTCCATCCCCATCAACCATCTCAAATAATTAAATTTCTTGTCTTAAAAAAAAAAGAATAAACAACATCATATCCAAACCCTTAACTTCCAAACTTTCTTAGGTAATATTTCTTCCATTTCCTACCCCTAACATCTAGCTTCTCCAATTCATTCTGCTTTCTGAGGAAATGAAAATACTGATATGTGATATACTGTAGGCACATTGCAAACCCAAAGTTCTAAAACACACCTTCCCCTTTGCCTAACCTCCTTAACTTTTTCTCTTTCTCTGTTCCTTTCTTAAGCACATTGCTTCCTCCCCACCCTCCAGTTTTCTTATGCCCTTTTGCCACCTCCCTTATATGGGTCTTCGAAACTTTTGTGTGTTCCGAAAAAGTAAACATTCAGTTTCACCATACTGGATTAAACACACGCGCAGTCCCAAACATCTAAAGTACTCTTTTTCCCTCAGTCTTCTCATACACTTCTCTTACCCTTTATCTCGCGCCTTCTAAGTGCTATGTGTTATGAGGAAATAAACAGTCAGGTGTGTTTTATGCACACACTCGAAACCCCTACCTCATCGAACGCTTCCCCGTGCTCTCTTCTTCCTCACACTTCCATTAAGCTATGAAGCGTTCTGCAATGAAAAGAAATAGATAAATTGTGCCACATACGCACTCAAAAACGTCTTCTTTTAGACAATAATTCTCTTTCCTACCCACTCACTTAATCCTTAATTTCCGCTCCTTCATGATCCTCCATATTCTGAGAAACACTTTCAGACTTATGCCGTGCATGCACTATCAAACATAACGTCATCAAGCAACCCACCTTCCCTCAGACTCCCCTCTCCTAGTCCCCTCCTCTCCCCTTCAGCTACTAATAACATCCCCGTCTCGGTCGTTTGCTTAGTGATGCAGTAAGTTTTTCTGGAGAATAAACAAGCATAAAGGGAGGCAAACGTAGATGTCATACGATCCAATGAATCAATTAATAATGGAAGCTTCACACATTGGAAAGGAAAACACATTAAAGCTCTTCTTGTAAATGCGCGTTGTCTATGTAATAAATTCTCTGATTTAGAGGTCCTTGTCTTTACTGAAGATTATGACATAATTGGTATAACACAATCGTGGCTAAATACTGAGCAAAGACATTTTCTAGCAGAGTTTAATTTACCAGGCTATCACCTTTTCAGTAGTGAAAGGAAGAATCGAGCAGGGGGCGGTGTGTTGTTATATATTAAATCAGGATTTCACCCAGTCATAATTACCAAGCCATGCACTGAAAACATTTACACTATTTATATTCAACTTAGAAATGAATCTTGTCAAAAAATCACACTTGGGTTAATTTATCGTCCACCTGGTCAGCCACTCAACATCGATAATGAAATCTACAATCAAGTTGCCGAAGTATCTTGTATGCAAAGCACTGTAATATTTGGTGATTTAAATTTACCAATATCAAAATGGGGAGAAGTGCTATCCTTACACACGGGATTAGACCTATATACAAACTTGCAGGAAAGTTCTTTGTACCAATTTGTAAATTATCCGACACGTGGAGCTAACATCCTAGATCTTGTCTTAGCCACATCAAAAAACGTAGTGAGTAATGTTACTGTACGAGAAGAATTTAGTACAAGTGATCATTGCACAGTTATTTTTAACATTAAAAATCGGTGAAGACAATATCAGGGCCAGTTGCGAGAAAGTGTCTGAAGTTAAGAGAGCAAATTTTAAGAAATTAAAGTCAATTATTGGTGCAGGTAACTGCCATCCTATTGCCGAAACTTTTGATATCAATGACATGTGGAAATATTTTACAGAAACTCTCAAGAGTGTTGTCAGGTTATGTAATCCAATGTGCAACAGAAGGCCTGCCAAAACTTCTAAACCCAAAAGATGGAATTCCGACATTAAACATTCCCTGGAAGCAAAAAATTTTGCATATAAAAATTATAATACCACAAAGAGTCAAAGTGATAAAAATAAATACGATGCCCTTTTAACGGAAATCCAAATATTTAAATGCAGTAAGAAAAACCTTGAAGCACGTACTGCAAGTATCAGTAAATCAAATCCCAAAGAATTTTTCAGTTACATAAGAAACAAAAATGTAATAGCTCCAACAATCGGTCCCTTCATCACAGGTAACAGAGAGAACACTAATGATGAAACTATGATGGCGAAAATTCTCAATTCTTTCTTTGCATCAGTATTTACAACAGAATATATATATATATATATATATATATATATATATATATATATATATATATATATATATATATATATATATACGATTCCTGCTGTCTCCCCCGTTCATATAGAAGAGGACAACTAATCACTGACATTACAGTTTGTGATTACGACATACTACTTGCAATTAGAAAATTAAAGGAGAATACAACACCGCGACTGGACAAAATATCTCCACGTGTTTTGAAGGAACTACAGTTTGAAATATCAAAGCCTTTATCTGAACCTTTTAACTTATCACTTAAAAGCAGTAATGTGCCACATGAATGGAAACTTTCTAACGTAACCCCAATATTCAAATAAAGCAACAGAGCACAGCCAGAAAACTACCCCCCCAATTAGTTTAACATCGGTGATTTGCACATTGCTTGAAATTACTGTCAGAGACAAGTTGTTGATGTTGTGTACCTTGATTTTCAAAAGGCTTTTGACAAAGTTCCACACAAACGACTCCTTCAGAAACTAAAGGCACATGGTTTCAGTGGCAGTGTTCTCGGGTGGGTAGAAGATTGGCTCACCGGACAAAAGCAAAGAGCTGTAATAAACAGAAAAGAGTCAGACTGGATAAACGTTACAAGTGGAGTGCCGCAGGGTTCGGTGTCAGGTCCTATTTTTTTCTTAATATATATCAATGATATTGATGAAGGATTATGTTGTAAGATTTTAAAATTTGCTGACGATACTAAAATAGGTAACAGAGTAGATACAGCACCGCAAAGGCAGGCCATTCGGGGAGATCTTGATTGACTGTTTCACTGGGCCCAAGTTTGGCAAATGGATTTCAATATTAATAAATGCAAAGTGCTAAACATTGGCAGTAAAAATGTAAGAGCTAGTTATAGCATGAATAATGTCCAACTTGACAGGGTAAACCATGAAAAAGACATAGGAGTTATAATAATAAACGATTTGAAACCAAGCAAACAATGCACAGAAGCTGTGAAAAAAAGCCAATAAATTGACTGGATTCATAGGTAAAGCATTTGAATATAAATCCGATAATATTGTCCTCAGTTGTCCTCACTTTGTATAATTCCTTAGTATGTCTGCACTTCGAGTACTGCGTTCAGTTCTGGTCACCTTGTTATAAAAAGGATATAGAAAAACTTGAAAGGGTGCAGCGAAGGATGACAAAGATGATACCTAGATTGAGAAATAAACTGTATGAGTAACGTTTAGAAGCCCTGAATCTACTTACCCTAACTAAACGGAAGTTACGAGGAGATCTAAATCAATTATTCAAAATATTCAAAGGGCATGATAACATGGCTGTTGATAAATACCTCACAGTTGATTATTTTAATTATACTAGAGGCAATGGGCATAAAATAATTGGCAAACGATTCCAGATGCATGAAGCTAAGCATTTCTTCTTCAATAGAGTTGTAAATATATGGAATAAATTGCCCTCCAATGTAGTAAATTCTAATACAATGCTGACCTTTAAAGATCGCCTGGATAAGTATTTGTCGTCTAACCCCTAGCTTAATATGCTTACTCCTGAATAAAACACTTGTGTATATATAAATTTTTATATGATTTGATTTGATTTGATTTTTTTAGAGCCTGGACCAATTTACTGAATGCAAATATAGTATATGCACAGACTAAGATATGCACAGATAGGCTAGCCGTGAGTTAACGGTCACTACTCATACTTTCTACCTGTAATGGGCTGTTGATCACTGAGGGTCCCTGTTAGTTAAGTGACCACCATTGGGATATTTTTCAATGTACCAGGGGTCACTGCTTCAGGAGGTGACTTGTGTGCCTGTCCCGCATGGGCCTGATTGACTGCTGCCTACCATAATAGCGCCAGACAAGGCTGCCACACCACCTCTGAAAATCCACACTGTGCACTGTGCAATTTCCACGCTGTGTCTGCAGACGCCCCGTTAACATACCCGTACATGGTGTCATGCGTTATTTATTCATTCCATTGTTCATATTACTTTAATACTTTCTCTTTCAGGTTATTCATACTGGTAGCTTATAGATAAAGAATTATTGAATGTAACTTTAACTTTTCAGTCTTTCCTATGAAATTTCCTTGTCAGTTTTTCCATGCTGCATGGTGGTTTTTCTCACTTTTTCTTACCAGTTTTAACTGGAGGGTTTGGAGGTGGGGAAAGCCTTCTTGCTTTACTATCGTTATCCTTCAGCATATAGAGTTAGATCTCGAAGTCAAAGTCTACTCTGTAACAAACAGCTTCGAAAGGACCAATAGGTCTGTTGCCGTTTGCTTTCCTTTGTACTCCTTTGTTCCTTTGTACTCCCTCCCTGTACTTCCCCTTTCCCACACCGGCTTTCCCTCTCCTACCCCCTACTTCCTCTCTCTCACCCCCTTCTCCCCCTCTCTTACCCTTACTTTCCTCTCTTACCCCCTAACTAGCCTCTACAATGCTCTGCTTCCCCTCTTCTACCTCCCACTTCTCTTCTGCCTCCTACTTCCCCTCTGCTATCTCCTACCTAACCTATCCTACCCCTTACTTCCCCTCTGCTACAACCAGCTTCTCATCTCATACTCTCTATATCCCCTCTACTACCCTGTACTCTCCTCTTCTACCCCCTACTTACCATTTCCTACACCCAACTTCGCCCTTCACACTCTACTTCCCCTTTCCTACCCTCTATTTGCTCTTTCCTACTTCATATTTCCCCCTCTCCGACCCCTTAATTCCCCTCTCTTAGCCCATACTTTTTTACCAGCTACCCTTCACATCCCCTCTCCTACCTCTTATTTTCACTCTCATGCGTCTTACTTCCCTTCTCCTCTACCAGCTACTAATTCTGAATGTTTCCACTTTCCTGCCTCTGGTCTGCTACCCTTTACTCCCCTTTCCCATCCCAGAATTCCCCTCATCTATCCCCTGTTTCCCTCTCTGCTTTCCCCCTGCCCCAACTTCCACAGCGAGTATTATATGTTTTGGGAAATACTGAATTCTGCCAAACATGTGCTCACAAAAGTAATTATTTTCCTCTTATTCTTATTCTTCCTCTTTTTCTTTCTTCTTCGTTTTCCTCTTCTCCTCCTCTCGTCATTACTCCCTCTCAGGCAAATCCTTCCCTCCACCACCACTCCTCCACCAGCACCAACAACATCAACAAAAACAACAGTAATAACAGCTTCCAGCCTCTTCCAACACTCAATTCCGACAGAATCGTCTTTAATTATGGTAAATCCAGACTGCCAGGCGTCATCTTTACACAGACATCCTCTCTGTTTGTGTGTGTGTGTGTGTGTGTGTGTGTTTGTTTGCGTGTGTGTGTGTGTGTGTGTGTGTGTGTGTGTGTGTGTGTGTGTGTGTGTGTGTGTGTGTGTGTGTGTGTGTGTGTGTGTGTGTGTGTGTGTGTGTGTGCGTGTGTGTGTGTGTCTCCCTCATTCATGCCTTCAATTCCTTCAAGGACTCATACTGAACTTCTTTATTAGAAATGATGTCTCCTAAACTAACAGAATCGTCTGATGGTAACAGTGACCGGTATTTAGAGAGAGAGAGAGAGAGAGAGAGAGAGAGAGAGAGAGAGAGACAGACAGACAGACAGACAGACAGACAGAGACAGAGGAGTCATATGGTGTAGACAAACGAAGTAACTTTGGCCTGAGGCACTCTATAAAACGAAAGCCAAAAAGAGTTGTTAAAATTTTCATACTCTCTCTCCCCTTTCACGTCCTCCTCCTCCTCGTTCTAGGCCTCATCTTACTTCTCCTCCTTCTCCACCTCCTCCTCCTCCTCCTCCTCCTCATTCTCCTCTTCGTCATCCTCCTCCTCCTCATCATCATCATCATCATCTCAATATTTTCACAACTATAATCAGTGTAGGTATGACTTAGAAAGTTTATATGTAGACCTTAGAAGCACAGCAATTATAATTAATTCGTTAGCTTTAATATAAAACATTCACGAAGGTCTAAATAAATCAAATGATCGGGAGTAAAACCTCGACTGCTACGCCTTCTCTTGGACAATATCGTCTGATACTGACATCAGTAAAACACTTCAGTTCATTCAGTGCCATAATTTCTTTTCACTTTTTAATTTTTCTCTTCGTTTCTTTTTCTATTTTTTTATTTTTTATTTTTTGCTATTTCCAGACGATTTCATTCACCTTATGACAGATCTCTCCCGCTGATCCTGTTACTGAAGAATGAGTTTGACCCCTACACTTGGAAAAGGTGAGAAAAAAGTTCGAATAATTTGAAAAAATGGTTAGCCTGAGTGAAGCAGCAGCAGAACCAGCAGCAGCAGCAGTAGTAGTAGTAGTAGTAGTAGTTGTAGTAGCAGTGGTGGTGGTGGTGGTGGTAGCAACGTCGGGCTAACTTGGACATGAACTCAGAGGCCTGAAGGAAACTAATCCGGCAGCCCAGCATTCTCTTTCTGAAATGTGGTACGGGGTGAGGAATGTTTGTGCATCCAGGGAAGTCCTCCATCTGGATCTATTTGTGCCACCGCGGGAAGGCTCCATTCTCCAACACCATTGAGAAATAGTTATTTTATATGGAGTAGTTAATAGGTTTATGATTATTTCCATGCCTTTGCCTGCAGAAGGTTTTCTGTGAATACCCCGAATTTAATACGTACAGTACGTGTCTGTGGCAACTAACATGTACTGGTAAATGTCTTCTCTATAAAGACATCTTTAGTTGTCTTATTGTTGCTCCCGCCACTGTTTTATTCAGATTAAGAGACCAATCTTGGAAGAAGTATTACCCCATGGTTGTAGTAGTAAGCTGCAGTTGCAGACCCACTGTACTACAGAATGAAGTTGCGTTCCCCGGCAGTCCACCATACTCCTTTCGGGGGAGAGGAAGAGAGTTGACGAACATTTGTATAACCAGACAGCTGAGCCGCTTAATTGTAACAGTGCCATGACACTAAGCCGTCCGTCCATTACACTTATGTAACGTCATGTTTATTACTCTTTTTTATCGCTTGATAATCTATCTATCTATCTATCTATTGCCAGACGCCTCAATCCCGTTTGGGGTGGCCACAAACAAATCGCCTCCAAGTCGCCCTGTCCCCCGCCATTTCACTGCCCTGCTCCCAACTCACACCCTCCTCTCTCATATACCTCTCCACCCCATCCCTCCATCTCATCCTCGGCCTCCCCCTCCCTCTTCCCCCCTCCACCTCACTCACATACACTCTCTTCGTCAGTCTTTCACCCTCCATCCTCTCCACATGGCCAAACCACCTCAGTGTGTTCCTCATAACGCTTCCTATCACATCCACATCCACACCACAACGCTCCTTTATATCCTCATTCGTCAGCCTGTTTCTCCATGTGACTCCACAGGCTCCTCTTAAATAACTCATTTACACTGCTCTCACTCTTGACTTGTGTCCTTCCGACAATGTCCAAGCTTCACTTCCGTAGGTTAGAGATGGTATCACAATACTGTCATGTAGTAACTTTTTCACTTCCATGCTCACTTCCGTTTCTTATCACTGCTTTCAAAGAACCAGCAACCTTTCTTCCCTGCTGTACCCTTTCAAGCACTTTACCCTCCAAACCTCCATCCTTACTCATTACACTACCCAAGTACTTAAACGTACTCACATTTTCCAATTCCTCACCATCCAACCTCGCTGTACATTCACTAACTTCACCTCTCTCAAAGACCATCACTTTACTCTTCCCTACATTCACCTTTAGATTCCGTTTCTTACACACTCTCTCAAACTCATCCACCAAGCCTTGCAGCTCCCCTTCGTCTTCACTTGATAATGTTATTCATATTATCCTCTTCATTCTGATGATGTATTTTTAATTTCCTTCTATCTGTTTCCAGTCGGTTTGATTAACTTCAGAGGTATCGAACTGTGAGAGGTAGTCGTAGTTTCCATTAATCCCTTTACTACAAGAGACCTTCCTTAAGCTGCGTGTTTTCTGTAGATACTAGGTACAGTAAAATGAGATAATATTTCAACGGAGTAAGTGGTTAGGAGAAGAGCGTTCTGCATGAAGGAATTACAGAAGGCTCCTCTCTAGTTCCAACGTTCTCAACTCCGTTGAGTAAAATCGTCTGGTGATTACAGCAACGATCCTTACATCAAAATTGGTACTTAGATGGTGGTGCATATGTAGCACCATCTTGACAATAAATTTTACTTTGAGAGGAGGAATACGCCATTTTATATTGGTTGGGCTAAAAGTTACTTTACCATAACACAGTTATATTACAACTATAACGCAGTTACATTTCAGCTTGCATATTCATTTGAGCTGTACTATTTTTAATTTAAGTTTAATGCATTAACATGTATAGGCATTAAATATATCAAATGTAACAGTTGTTAATACGTAACACTAGTACAATATATAATGGGCAGGTAGTTATATCTAAGTTCTTCAGGAAGAGATAAACTTCATTTCCGAGGCCCACACAACCAATCATATATGTTGAACACCTCTGATCAGATGCCGGAAACGTGGCCGACACACACAAAAAAGCACATACATACACACACGTACGCCCACATATTCTGGCGAGAGGGCAGAGTAAGGATGCAGGTCACTACGCTCCGCACTGGTCACACGTAATGGTATCTTTATATGAGTCAAGCTCTGTACTGGGCTAAATTAAGTGATGTTCTAATATGGAATGTATAAGCCCCCTCCCCCAAACGAAAGGTTGGCCAATAACAGAATGCATCTACAGTAAGTCAGCGCATTCAAAGGAATCCGTTAATACAACGTAAACATCAGCTGGGTGTCATCATTATCACCAGGCGGGTAGCAGAGAGATGCAAATTTGTAAGTAAAAGTTATCTTTCAAAATAAGAATTATCTTTCTGTAAGATGAGTACTACCTGTACTAAAGTGAATATGGAAGGAGCTAGAGAAACTATACAAATAGAAAACAGGATGATGATTTCTACAAAAAACTGGTTGAAACGGAAAAGTAAAAAAAAAATTAGCAGGAAGTCAATACATTGGAGAAAACTTAGGGAAGCAGATGATATTAAGAAAGAGCTACGCATGCAGAAGGAAGAAAATGAAAAATTCGTAGAGGAATTAAACAAAAAAGACATAAGGATAGAATTAGCTGCCAGTTGAGATGGTTTCACTCAGAAAGAAGGCTAGTGAAAGTGGCGAGTATAGTTGACAACCATCTGAGCATTACGGAGGAGTTCAGAAATGATAGAGAAATTTAGGCAAGCAAGCAGTCTGATGGACCAAAACAGAGATACTGAAGAGAAGATAAACCAGGTGAACGAAATGATGAGAAATTGCAAAGATGAAGTACAAACTATGTATGCTGAAATGTTGGAAGTAAGGAAAGATTAGATAAAAAAGCTGAAGAAAAAAGCATTACAAATAAAGTGAAAGAAATAATTCAAAACAACCAAAAACTTGTCAAGAAATCAGCAGATATCAACAAATCTCCAGTAATCACTGGTACAAAAAAAAAAAAAAAAAGAATCTCGAGAGAAAAAGATGGTAAATATAATGAAC
Organism: Coenobita brevimanus; assembly: GCF_032717465.1. NCBI lineage: Eukaryota > Metazoa > Arthropoda > Malacostraca > Decapoda > Coenobitidae > Coenobita > Coenobita brevimanus. The sequence goes on along the minus strand of NC_136988.1, from coordinate 7,084,596 downwards.
ATATTGAAGGAAGTATCAGAGGATAACTGTGATAAAGATATAGAGGAACACAAAAGGCAAGGGAAATATGAAAGAAGTAAGTCAAGGCCCCTGAAAGTAACCTTCCAAAGTGTGAACACTGTAGAGAAAATACTTAAAAAATGCTAATTAGCTCGTGGGAAAAGAGGAATTTTAAAAAGTATGGATATAAAGATGCGTAACCAAGGATGAATGGGGATCACTAAAGGAAAAGAGGGAAGAAGCAAAAATAAAAATTCAGAAAAGATCAGAGGAAGAGAGGAGCAATTTTTTTTTCTTAGAAAGTAATGGGATTACAAGTAAGAAAATGGTACATAAACAACAGGGACTAAGAAGAAGGAAAGTAGAAGACTCAAATGCCAAATATGTAAACAACATGATTAAGTTGATGTACACAAATGTATATGGAATGGTATCCAAATTATTAGAGATAAGAGACTACACCAAAGAAACTGAACCTCAAATTATTTCCCTAACTGAAACAAAATTAACCCAAGGTTATCAAACGACACCTTAAGGTTTGAGAATTACATTATATGGAGAAGAGATAGTAATTTGAAAAAAAAGGGGAAGGGTTCTGGTATTAACGAAGAATAATCTACAAGTCAATGAGATACAACTAGATATACCGTCAAAAGTAGACCTAATTGCATTAAAGATTGACACATCTGAAGGGAAAATAATTATGGCTAATTTATACATGCCACCCAAAACAAGCACCTGGGAAAGAGGCGAATATAAAGACCTGGTAGAAAGTAGGCTACAATTCAGAGTTTAAGAGCCCTACTACATAGAACGGAAGAATTATCTGAAAGAATTACATTAACTGGAGATTTCAATACAAAAATAAATTGGAATACACTAGACGTAAGAAGCTATGAAAGCTGCTGGGATCAAAAGCCAAGATCTTGTACAGGACTTTTTCTTAACATGTAAAGGAAAACACCATAAAAAGGGGACTTGATGATCCATCATTACTAGATCTTATCTTTACCAGGTAAGATAATGATATCGACAACATAATGTATCACCCTCCAATCGGCAAAAAGCGACCATGAAGTCTTAAATTTCAACTTCAGGATTGCATATGATATGGTCAGCAGTAATTAAAGTTACAAAAACATTGCCCCGCTCTTTCATCTCGGGCGTGGTTGTATAAAAGCAGACACTATGAATCATGAAAAGTGTTACTAGCAGTCTTAAATGATGTAGAGTCAACCTGGTAATCCTGAGTCGTCCCCGCAACACAGCAGATTTCGCGAGGAGGTCTCAGTATACTGACAACCCTATATACCGGTATATTTAACATTGTTTGTTCATACTTGACAGTTATTCCAGTTCCTGCTTAATTAATGTTCGTTTTCTTTCCCCTCTCGCCGGTAATTCCACCTTATTCTTCAGCCTCTGTCCTCTTTCCCCTGTTAATTCTTTGTCTCGTTTATTTTCCTCATCTTTTATTCTCTCTCGCTCCCTCTTCCCCATTCTCCTCAACCTTCCTTCTCTACCATCTCGACTTTCATTTTCCCTCTTCTTTTCCTCCTCCTCCGCCTCCTCCTCCTTTCTTTTTTTTTCTTTTTTATATCACTTTACTTTTTTCCTCGTTCATTCTTTCTCTATCTTTTCTCCTTAACCTTTTCTTCTCCCTTTTTCTCTCGCTTTTCCCTTCTACTTCTACCTATCTTCCTTCTTCCTTCACGGTTATTTTCTTTCTGCCACTATCTTTATTCCTTCTCCTATTCCATTCCTCCTTTTTCTTTCTTTCCTCTCCTCCTCCTCCTCCTCCTCTCACTCTCTCTCTTTCCTTTCATTTTCTATTTCCGTATTTAGTTTTTTTCCATTGTGCCCATGTTTTAATCTCTTCCCCTCTCTCATTTCTCATCACCGTCTCCTCTTCTCACTCTCCCTCTCCTCCCGTGTTTAATTCCTCTTCTTCCTCTCGTCTTGTCCTCTCTCCTCGCACCGTTCATTATCCCCTTGGCATTAGCCTCATATTTTTCCTCCAAAATTTTGACAGTATGCAAGCTGGGGATCTTGTACCTTCTCTTCACCCGCACTGGCTAAGTGAGAGCAAGTGTTATGTTTAACGTCTCTCTCTCTCTCTCTCTCTCTCTCTCTCTCTGAGTGTGTGTGCGTGTGTGTGTGTGTGTGCGCGTGCGCATTTTAACTCAATTTTTCCCTGATGTCAACGTAACTTGGGGGAAAAAATGCGAGCCTGGCAATCAGTAAAAACATTTTATCACCATAACAGGATAAAGATGAAGATGAAATGTGCGGGTAGATACTGACCTAGCAAAAAAAAAAAAAAAAAAAAATTCAGATTTTACTCGTTTTATATAAAACTTGGAGGGACGCTTGAGAAGGAGGCAAGAGTAAATTGATTCAGTTTTCAGAAAACTTTAATTTTCAAGGTCACACGGTAAGGTCAAAGTTCGACCTGTGTGTGTAGTTACAAACAAAATAGCTTAGCCAGTTTTCGCCCTATTTTAATCAAACTTAATGGAAAGGTTAATGGTCATCCAACGAGTAAACCTACCGTTTTTAAGGTACGAGCATTTTTCTTTCTGGAAAAAATATATGATTTTCCCCAATATTCCAAATGTTACCTAATTTTCCATGAAGGAATAATGCTAGAACCACTAAACTTGTTGGACTTGTAAACCTTGATATCATAAGGTTACATGCACAAGATCGGTGACCTTGACCTTGGTCAAGGTCACATGGACCCACGAACTTTCAATATAAGGCCCTTAACCCAAGGCGTCCCATTGACGTATGGGTACGTTGCAACATTTTGCATTTGCCAGTCCCATCGGCATACTGGTAGGTCGCACAATTGCAAGGTTCATAATTTGCACAATTTTTAATTTTCGTGCGTGATTTTTCGTACGTATGCACAGGACACCTTCCTCTATTCCTCTACAATATGCCAAGCAGGGACAATGCCTTACACTGCATAACCTCCCCCCCCCTGCACGCCATTGTCTCAGCAATTCACCTGTTACCAGTGACCTGGCCAATAAACACATTCAGGGCCAGAGTGATTCCCCAATCGATGACAATGTGGAGGACAAAGTTTATATAGCACTAGAGGAAGAAACAGTCAAAAATGATGATCAGGTAATGTGGCAAAAGAAGGTCAGGTGGTGGTGATGAGTGAAACAATGCTTATAATGCCTATATTACTGTTTGAAAACCAGTATATTCTCATACTACATATAAATTCGTACCACGTAAATAAATAAATACCGTTTATGAGTGGTGTGAAATAGTTACCCTCCCATAGAACTAGTTTTCTTTTGTTAGAAAACCCAGTCAGGTAAGGAGGTACTGCTACCTGGATCGAGTATTTTAAACCTCAGGTGAGCGGTTTCTCTATGAAATTTCGATGTTTCTCACCAAAAGTGGAGGTTTCAGCCAAAAAAAATTTTTTCGAAAATACCTCGGGATTGGGGGGTGTCGGAGGTGCGAAATAGCTCGGGATGTGACGGGTTAATAACTCGGCTTCTAGTGGAGGTACAGAGATGATAAATTTTTTTTCAAACTCTCAAATTATTCCTCTATAAGGTTGCAACATCGTTTTGTATCTAAATTTAATTTGTATTCTACTGGATTTAACCTTTTTTTCTTCAGAAAGGTCATGGTGTAGACAAAAAACTGCTAAGGAGATATTTTGTGGTGCCCAAAATGTAAGAAGGCATTAATACAGAAGGCTGAAAATTCGAGCAGTAGTTGCCCAGTATAGGCCTGATTAGCATACTAGGAATTGGTGACCTTGGCCTTGTGCCAAAACATTTGTAAGATGAAGGTCTGAAATACAAAAATGATAGTAACTGGATAACTACTGGGGTTAGAAAGAAAACAAACAGTGTTCCAGACTTTAGAAACCAAGGACTTCTAGATCTTGATCTAAAGTGGCGTGCACAAGATCAGTAACCTTGCCCAAGGTCTGTTTATAGCTCTGGTTCTTGTAGTCCATGGCTGTAGGAGGTTTTTCTTAACCGAAATATCCTTGGACAATTTTACGTCATGCAAGTCTCTCCCTAAAAAGTAAATTGTAACAAGTGGTGTCAGGCACAACAGACCTCGCCCAAAAGCAATTATTTCATATTCAACCGTTTTCAAGCCCTCTAAAAATCTGTGCTCTTGCATTTGTCCTTTCAAGATCACTCATATTCAAAGGTCATGATGCCAAATGTGAGCCCATATGAGACTTCCTATATTTTCTATATATTTATCTATCTATTGCTAGACGCCTTAATCCCGTAAGGGGTGACCACAAACAAATGGCCTCCATGTCGCCCTGTTCCCCGCCATTTCACTGCCCTGCTCCCAGCTCACACCTCCCTCTCTCATATACCTCTCCACTCCATCGCTTCATCTCATCCATGGAATCCCCTTCCTTCTCCCCACGTCCATCTCACTCACATACACTCTCATCGACAGTCTCTCGATTTCCATCTTCTCCACATGGCCAAACCACCTCAATGTGTTTCTCTTAATGTTTCCTATCACATCCACATCCTATATTTTGAAGATAGTAAATACCTATCTGCAACTACTTTTGAATAATAGCCCCGTGAATATCGTGACCTTGAGTTTGACCTTTCAAGGTCTCTCAGTGTCAAAGGCCTTGGTAAATGATAGCCCGTATGGGAGCTCCTTTATGCTGATAATGGCACATATCTCTATCTTCAGCCTCTGAAAATCCGCAACTTTGATTTTGACCTTTCATGGTCACTCGATTGCCTCCAAAATTAAATCCCTTTCTTTTGGGACCAGTGTCCTTATATCCTGAAAGTTTCATGTAATTTAACTCTGCCATTTTTCCGTAATGTTGCTAACATACAAAGAAACTCGACCAAAAACAATACCTCGCTGGTCTCCGTCCGGGCGAGGTCATTACTCAGACACACCACTGAGGGAGGTCACTTTGATGTGGTGGTGAGGCTTGAAGTCTGGCTAGCAGTGCCACCTACATTGGATGAATGCCTACCTTTGTAGGGTTCAGCATATTCTGTTCTTGTGGACCAAGCCATCCCCCCCCCTTCCCCCGTGTAGAACTGGTAATGGAGGCCTGCTGGTGATGTTGCTCATCCCTGTCCACCTTCCATCTTGGCAAGGCTTTTGCCTCCTCACATGTTTGCCGTGTTTGGCATCCCATAATGCTGGGAAATGGGAGTCCCTGGGGTTGGGCGATGCTGCTCAATGTGCCCTGCAGCTAGCAACACCACCTCTTTGGTCCCCTGTTCTGACTAGATGGGTGGAATGGTTGGGCCCAACCAAGTCAGTCAGTTGGTCACTTGATGGCTAGGGTCAAGAGGGCACTGGGAGGCATGGTGGTTCCTACCATCCTGGATTCATTGTTGTCTAGGTCCCCCGGTGGTTACCTGTGTTTTATCCCTCAACCCTTCTGTGGTCGCCAGCAGTGTTATCGATGGCATATGACCTTCCCTCGTTGGGCTCCATGATGGGTGGGTGGGTAAGTGAGTGAAGTTTTGTTAGCAGTTCATGACTTTTTTATATGATAATTCTGTTGACGAACTCTGGATCTGTCCCTGATTTGTCAAACTCACGATCTCTTGTTGCCATTCTGGAGTCTTAACAGGCCCCTGGGGACTGTCTTCCATTGCCCCAGCATCATGCTGGAACTGGGAGGCATTTCCATCAGGTTGGTGTGGCTTGGTGTGGCTCTGGGGTTAGACCCAAACAAAATGTTAACTGAGTCATATGTGAAATATCTATTGCGTCCCACAAAGATGTAGAAAGTTCTAACAGATCACTGTAAGATTATCCAACAACAATTTTGATAAAGAAGAACTTCCAACAGCCATTCCCTACCAGAAGCCGATTTGTAAATGGTCCTTTTTCTGAGGTCATCACAGTCAACGAGTCCGCCAAGTTAGGTGAGTCTAGCTTTGATCATTCATGGGAAATTGAATAACATTTGGGATATTGAGATAAGTGTCTTTTTTTTTTTTTTTTTTAACCTAGGCGAGGTCAGAGTCAATGATCTTGTGCATGTCACCTTAGGTCAACACAATCCATAAGTCCACCAAGTTTGGTGGCTATAGCTTAAATTATTCATGGAAAATTAGGTGACATCTGGAAAATCTGGGAAATTGACATTGCTTAATCATGGGAGATCTAGGAGGATATTCATCTGATAAACATTGTACTTCTTCCAGATTTGCTCCCTGGCAGTTCGTATATGAAACAAATTTCAGTCTTGCAGCTTAAGTGGTTTCTGTGACATTGTCAACAATTTGGTTTTCTGTGTTCAGGTCTGGATATACGTTTATAATGATATCCGTCCAGTTTTGCCAGATAAAGCAGCCAGTCTGGGGACTCAGATGACAAAGTTTGGAGGCTGTAGACTAAATGGCCTAAGAGAAATGACCATTTTTGGGGGGAGAAGCAAGGATAAGAATAAGAAGAAAGAATAAGAATAAGAATAATTAAAAGAAGTATAATGACAAAAATTATCAGTAGTCCTAGAGAATGATGAACAGGGTGACTTTAGGAGTGGCAGAGGATGTGTGGATCAAATATTTGCAGTGAGACAGATAGTTGAGAAGGCTTGCGGGAAGGAATATACAGTGATTATGGCATTCATGGCTCTGGAGAAAGCATACGACAAAGTAGACAGAGAAGGATTGTGGAATATTATGTGCATGTATGGTGTAGATGGTAAGCTGCTAGGTGCCGTCAAGAATTTTTATGATGGTAGTGACGCATGTGTAAGAGTTAATGGGTATCTAAGTGAATTGTTCGCGATTGATGTGGGCGTGCGACAAGGTTGTGTGATGTCCCAACGGTTGTTCAATATACTGTACTGTATATATGAATAGGGTGATGAGAGAAGTAAAATCACGAGTAATGGAGAGGCAGAGGGAGTTGGTAATGAATTGTGATGGATGGAATATCTCAGATTTGTTGTATGCTGATGATGCAGTACTACTTGCAAACACCACACAAGAACTTGGTAGATTAGTACAGAGTTTTGCTGATGTCTGTGAGCATCGTGCCTTGAGAGTAAATGTAGGAAACAGTAAAGTCATGGTACTCGAGAAAGAAAGTGACTCCCAGTGCAATGTTACAGTGAGTGGAGAGAGACTGGAACTGGTGAGAAAGTTTAAATACCTGGGCACATAGAAGAGAGAGGAAAATGTGCAAAAGAAGTGGAAAGTAGAGCGATACAAGGAAGGAAAGTAACTGGTGCAATGAAGGCCTTGATAAGAAAGAGAGGCTTGAGTGTCGCAGCTGCACTAGGTTCACATGAAGGAGTGTTAGTGCCAACTTTAACATATGGATGTGAGACTATGGTGTGGCATGAAAATGAGAAGTCAAGGGTGTCAGCAGTGGAAATGGGACTGCTGAGGAATGTATGTGGTGTACAGAGAGTGGATAGAGTACGAAATAATGTGATTCGTGAAAGATGTGGAGTGAGGAAGTCTGTGGACACCAGAATCGAAGAGAATGTACTGAGATGGTCTGGTCATGTGGAGAGAATGGATAATAGTAGTGTGGTGAATTTTATACCTAAGTGAACTAGAAGGAGGGAGGAGGCGAGGTAGGCCAAGGAGAAAGTGGAGGGATATGGTGGATGAGTTAGTGAGAAGAGAGGTTTGGATGTCTGTGAGGCTAGGAGACTGACAAGAGATCGAGCTGGCTGGATGAATATATTGAGGAGAAGCGCATGGTCAGGGATGTGGCACCCTTTTTTAACGTGACAGCGTCCGGAATGACTCTGCCGAATACATTTATGTGAAGCTACACAACGTGTTGAATGTTTCTGGAGTATCAGACAGAGCCAGGATTCCGTGGGCTTGGATGGTGAGTGAATGGAAGCGTGGTCCATTGGATTGGGCAGATCTGGGCTGTCTGGCCATTGCTACTCCTGACCCTGCCTTTAGGTGGGAAAGGAGGTCCGAATGATGATGATGATGATGATGATGATGATGATGATACTGACAAAAAGAATAACACTTCCAACAGATATGTCGGAAGTTTTAAGTGCAAGTTATGGTGCTAGCGCATAAAAACTGTTACGTAGTAACGTTTAACATCATGTGTTGCCCCGAGCGAAAGGGCTTCTAAGGTCGTCAAGGGAAAACTGTGGTGTGTGTGTGTGTGTGTGTGTGTGTGTGTGTGTGTGTGTGTGTGTGTGTATCTTTCTGTCAATCTATCTATACGAATATACATATATACCTCGACAGATAAGTAGCTAAACACAGCAATTGTGGAGTTTGGAAGAAATCTGAGTGTAAAGAGGAGAGAATGTGGGATTCTGTTATGGTAGATGATCCGAAAAGAAAGAAAGGTCAATAAGGGAAATAGCAGAGGACGGTAAGATGAATATGTATAAGATGTATGCCCACGGATATACCATCAGGAATTCGGGTTATTTTAAAGACTCCTTACGACGACTGGGAACTTTATTGGAAAAGAAGTAGACTCTTGGAGTCTACATGTTCTCTGTCTCTCTTAATTAAATTCGGAGAGAAGTAAATGAGCTTATTTTTACTCAGTGCTGTCACATTACACTGAGTTAAGGAATTCCGTGATGCATACAACTAAAACTGTCTTCTCAGTATTCACTTCCTTTGTCATCGCTAATCAGCACATTCAAATAGATGCTTGGGACAATCAGCACATTCAGATAGATGTTTGGGTCATCAAGACATAGCAAAAAGCGTTGCAGCAACATCCTCTCACTCACTGTGCACATTACAATTTCTTCGCCCGGATAAACACGATGTTTCCCGACATGTGATAGATTACTCAAGTCAAAATAATGAAAGAAAAGCATTCGGGAGCCGAGTGGTAATCGCCCGCAAAAATATGCTGTTAGCCTAGTTAAGATTTTGGCCATATCTTGATAACCCGAAGGTTGTATGTTGATAGCTCAAGCCTTTCACGAGATATATTGGTGCTAAAGTCGGACGATTAAAACCAGCTGACCTTTGGCAGCCGTTATGGTGTCCTTGACGTTGACCCCGAGTGTCCATTTTCGAACTAGGCCAAGATTTTGGCCATATCCTGATACCCTGAAGGTTTGATGTTGATAGCTCAAGTCGTTCATAAGATTTAATGGGAACACACACACACACACACACACACACACACACACACACACACACACACACACACACACACACAGAGTCAGGCAAAAACATTATAGCTCCGCCTCGTAAGGTCGGCGAAAATAAATGAGCATTGATAATACTGCCGAGTTATAAGAAAATATCATACTTTACTAACTAACAAGGAGATATGTAATTAAATCGGTGTACACACTGAAGAGAATGAAAAATATTATTATGAACTAGGTAACGACAACATTGGTGAATGTACGTAAAAAAATTAAAAGATGGTTATAATATTTAAACAATACTGATTTATGCTATAATGATGATTAATAAAACTATATTATTATAATACCTGGTTGTACAGGATTTTCAATGGCATCGCGGGAGAATAAGATCTTGTAATAACTAAATAATGTTCACATAATTAGTTGGATGTCCACACGTCTTCACACAAATCAACACTGCATAAGGAGAGGTGGAGTTGATGGTGCAGTTGGTGGTTGCCTCTGGGTAGTGTGTATTGGGCTATCACGTTCCCAAGTTCTTCAACTTCGGGGTCAGGTTTAATAGATTCGGATTTAATAAGCTTCATTGTTTTTTCATTATATATGTTGGCCTAATTTCATGAAGTCTTTTTTCCATACGTTTAACGCAGCAATGGACTAAATCCACTATAATAAAAAATCCTACTAGAGTAACTGCACTAGTAGAATATACAAAATGAGGGCTCGAAAAGGGTGATGAAGGAAGCGAGATATCTGGATTATAGCATTCACACAAGGAACAGCTGTGACAAGAAAGGATACGAAAGACAAACAGCCCAAAGACGAATGGTTTGAGCAGCTGACGAACACGAATGTGAGAGCTCAGACGGGACATATGGTCGTAAGACAGAAATAAGAATTAATAGTTCACAAATGCAATGTAAAGAGAGCCACTGAAAGGTAGAGGGACGAGAATTAGTGGGAAGAGATTCATAGCCGACTGAGGAACGAACAGGAATACTGACCATGAGAGTCGTGGAAAGGAAGGTAGCTTCTATTAAAGAATAGTACTATTCTAAGCTGAAGAAAGAAACAATAGAATCAAGATTAAAGTAAGTGCGTGCCCATTCAACTCTAAACGAAGATGTGGCATTGGGAAAAGTCTAGGAAGGTGTGTCTCAAACTTTTTCACTTTATTCCACGCTTGTGGTGATCTTAACATTTTCGTGCTCCTCTTCAGTTTTCACTCAAGCCCTTCACGAAAAATGATGAAAAAAATCTGTTTTGGTGCTCTCCATTTACTTTAATGCTTACAGCTATCAGTCAGAAAACATATTTTGTTAGATATCAGTAGGTTGAATGACACTGTTTTCAGCCAGTCGACTTATTCGAGGTTGAGTCACTGATAACGCACACCTCATGTATGGGTCCACATCCAACCAGTCTGGGCATTTATCTTTTATGTGTAGAGGGGTCGGGAAACTAGATTCACATATATTTGTTGTTGAAAATGGCCAGAGTACTCTAAGTTCGATTTCACTATCTTTTGGATGTGTTTGTTACACAGAGCACTAGAACACAGTCAGAGATTTTTCTCCATAAAGGTCTCTGGCAGCAGAATCATTCTTGAGGTCAAGGAATTCGTCCTGAACATCATCGGGAATGGCAGAAATATCAAGACTGTCAGAGAAAGGATTCCTCACAAATTTCCCTTCTTCCTCCTTGAATTCTGGGAAGTATCTTTTGAGCTCACTTTCCCAGGATTTTAAGTGATGAATTATTTTACTTTTGAGTTATGGGTCAAGTAGGTGATCTTCAATCTCGTCAAGAGCAGTTGATAGATTCTCAAACATGGCAACATTTTCTGCCCTCACTTCCTTTGCCAGTTCTGGAGTTTAGCAAAATGCACTCATACAGTCCATAAGGTAAAATACATTTCCTTCCTTGTCCTGTAGACTGAGATTCAGCCTGTTTAGATGCTCAAAAATGTTGACCAGGTATTCAAGACGTGATTCCCACAACGCCTTGTTGAAGAGACTTAGATCATCCTTCCCTTTCATTTCAAGAAAAGGTTTAAGTTCTTTCCGATGCTCAAAATACTCTGTTCATAACACTGCCCTTGAAAAGCCATTGCACTTTCAAGCAAAAGAGTAGGGATTCATGCTCTGAATCCCTGTCTTTAAAGAATTTCTGGAAAAAGCGAAGAGTTCAAATCTCCGGTTGTCACAAACTTGACACAATTTACCATTGTCTCCAGGATCTTGCAAAGTGCATCAGGGAGATTTTTTTTTACGCCATTGTAAACGATGGAACATAGTGTGGGCCACTTTCGCATTCGAAACTACATCCTACATGCTTCTGTAGTCCCAGTTTTGATGCAAGCATTTCCAGAGCCCCATCAATATAGACTCCACAACAATTTCCCCAGGCTATTCCATTAGCTGTGAAGAAAGAAGTTAACTTTGCCATCACATATAAAGCTTGTGTGGTAGTTTCAAGCTGTTTACAGAACAGATATTTATCTTTGATGTCATGCATGAATACATACTTAACACACACAGGTAGCTGTGCACAAAAACTCACATCCGTTGACTCATCCAACTGTATTGTGAACGTACCAGTTGGAGACAATTTTATTTCTTGTATCATTTGTTCCATGATATCAGCTGACATTTCTCTATTTCTCCGTTTCACTGTGTCGTTTGACAAGGAAATCTACTGAATCTGTTGTGCACTTGACTCTCCAAGAACCTGTTCGACCGTCTTTATACCACACGGCTTAATTAAAGTTTCACCAAATGTGTGGGTCTTATTCATCCCTGCTATTTCAAAGAAAACCGCACATGATGCCTCTACTACACTTGAGTTCTGTTGTTAGAAAGCACCACTCCCATCCAGTCTCTCTTTTCCCAAACTGTTCATGATGCTTGAAGAAACTGGGGTCTTTCACTGCGTACTGAGGGTGGACTGTTGTCAAATGATGCTTCAGGTTACTAGACGCCACAGAATCATTCCCCAGCACTTTGAAAACCAGCACACGCTGACGCGTCTCGATGCCATCAGCGAGGACTGCTGAAAATCCGTAGTTAATATATTCACCATTGGACATACCTTTCTTAGCAACACTGGCAGCGATCGCAAATATCTATATCTATATATATATATATATATATATATATATATATATATATATATATATAAATGAGGAGTACACTGTTGCACCAGTCAAGCAGGGCAGTACTCCCAAGGTGGTTGGAATGCTGATGACAGGGAGAGCCGGACCTCCCGTTTCATCAGCCCCCGGGACTAGTTCCTGACCAACCCCCTTTGGTGAACATTTTCAGTGTTTCAGTAACACAGAGAGTAGGTCAGCATGCTCTCCAATACAGTTTCTCTTAACTGTCAACACCAGTCTACATGCACAGTACACACTATACTTCCTTTTCCCAAATAAAATTTAAAAAATGGTACACAATGACCAGGCCTCGGAGTCCCGGGGGGGGGGGGAGGGACCATAAATGCCCCCATTCGCTCCTCTCCCGATGACGACTCAGTGAGATGCCTGGAACCACTGTCTGACTCACTTCTTCATTTCTGTAACATTCACGGCCTTTCCTATAATTTTCTATCTGTCGAACACCACCTCTCCTCCTCTAAACCTCACCTTTTCCTGACAGAGACCCAGCTGTCTGAGGCAACTGACAGCAAACCCTTTTCTGTTTCCTCTTACTTTTTTTATACTAATTTCAAAGCCAAAGGTGACTGTTGTGTATACTGTATGTATGGAATGACTTATCTTGCTCTCGTGTTCCTGAACTTGATTGATCTGAATTCTCTACATTCTGTCTTTGGCTTTCCTGTCATTTGACTAAATATATTTGCGCTGTTTACTTATCTCCTAATTCTACTGACTATGAAAAATCTTCAACTATCTTACTTGTATGATAGTACGCATTCTATCCATTTCTTCTCTCTCTGAAATCTCCATTCTAGGAGATTTCAATGTTCATCACCACCTTTGGCTCGCCCCTCATTTCACTGATCCACCTGGTGAACATGCCTACATCTTTTCTATCCTTAATGACCTAGAGCAGCTTAAACACCAGCCTACCCGTAACCCGTTGGAGAGAGCTCCAACATACTTGACCTCTTCCTTACAACTAATCCTTCTGCTTATGTTGTTAATTTTTCCTCTCCGTTGGGCTCCTCCGATCACAACCATATTACCTTGCCCTGTTCTGTTGCTCTCATATGGCCTATGGACCTCCCCCCAAAAATGTCGACTGTGGCACTTTGGAGGTGTGGACTGGGAGGCACTCAGGCAGTACTTCTTTGATTTTCCTTGGAATGATTATTGTTTCCATGGCTGGGAGCCATCTGAGTGTGCTTTGTGCATTACGGAGGTTATTCTCTTGGGCATGGAAGCATACATTCCCTTCTCATATCCTTTGACTAATGGAAGAAAGCCTTGGTTTAATCACGCTTGTTCTAATGCTGTCCGCAACAAGGAGAGGACCTATAAAAGGTACCAGAGCCAATCCACCCCTGAATCACATCTTGTTTATGTTTATGCCCGGAATCGAGCTAAGTCTGTTCATGACTCTGCTAAAAAATAATTTCATCCGTACTAAATGCTCTCATCTCGACAACTCGAACTCTTTCCGCTCCTTCTGGCACCTTGCCAAAAACCTTTCTAACAACTTTACCTCATCATCCTTCCGTCCTCTTTTCTACTCTGATGGCTCTGTAGCAATGTCTTCTACTGATAAAGCAGATCTCTTCGCTCAGACTTTCTCCTCCAGTTCGAACTCAGATGATTCCCGTGCTGTTCCTCCATCACTTCCCGCCTCTGACTTCCTCATGGCTGACATTAAAATTTCTTCAGCTGATGTATTTTCTGTCATCACTGGCCTCAATACTAACAAGGCAAATGGGTTGATGGAGCTCCTCCTGTTGACCTTAAAAACCGTACTGTTGTACTTACACCCTGCCTAGGTAAACTCTTTCACTTTTGTCTGTCAACTTGTACCTTTCCTTCCTGCTGGAAGTTTGCTCTCATACAGGCAGTCCCAAAGAAGGGTGACCATTCCCAACCCTCTAACTATCGTCCAATTGCTTTAACATCCTGTGTCTCAAAAGATTTCGAGTCAAATCTCAACAGAAAAATTTTTAAGCATCTTTCCTATCACAATCTTCCTTCTGATCGTCAGTATGTGTTCTGTCAGGGATGCTCTACTGGTCATTCTCCTTTCGGGACTTTGGCGAAAGCTTTGCCATTGCACTTGACATCTCAAAGGCTATTGGTCGAGTCTGGCATAAGTCTTTAATTTCCAAACTGCCCTCTTACGGTTTCTATCCTTCTACATGTGTTCTCGTCTATAGTTTCCTTTTTCGTCGTTCTATAGTCGCTGTTGTAGACGGCCATCGTTCTTCTCCTGGATCTACCGACAGTGGTGTTCCTCAGAGCTCTCTCCTATCATCAACCCTCTTCCTTTTATTCATCAATGACCTTCCAAGCAGTACATCTAACCCTATCCACTCGTATGCTGATGATTCCACCCTTCACCTTTCCATTCAATTCTCGCAACGTCCATCTCAGCAGTTCCTTCAACAAACAAGGGATGAGGCTATGGCACACTTAATGTCTGACTTGGCACGTATCTCTGACTGGGGTAAAAATAATCTTGTTTTAATGCATCAAAAACTCAGTTTTTACACCTATCAACCTGACACAATCTTCCAAAGGAATACCCACGAATGTTTAATAATATCCAGTTGAATCCTGCATCATCCTTGAACATGCTTGGGGTTTCATTCACTCGAGGGTTATTTTGGAAAGATCCTATTGCATCTCCTGTGAAGTCTGCTTCCAAGAGATTGGGTGTGCTAAACCGACTTTGTACCTTCTTTACCCTGCACAGTTGTTGACTTTGTACGCGGGTTTTATTCACCCCTGTGTAGAGTACAACTCTCATGAGTGGGGAGGCTCCCCACATACAGCTCTTCATAAAGGTGGCTGATTTACACTGATTCTTCAAGCACAATAACGAAATTTTAAATATTTATATCAGCTGCAGCAGACATCTTCAGTCAGTTTATGGCAGACTTCTCCTAGCGAAAGAGTTGGAAAAAATCTCCATTATCTATTTTCCTACAACAGAACCATTATCAGTTTAAGCCTCCTCCTATTACAGCAGATGGTTTCATTAAGCTTGAGAAAGACCCATCGTAGCCCAGGAAAGCTGTTTTCAGAGACAAAGGAATAGAAAGGAAAACCTAATGGTCCTTTTGGGTCTATTCATTACGACTAGGCTAAAACTCATGTAATTATTGTGTGATTTAAGACAAGAAGAGAAATGAAGGAAGGTTCCCCATTGAAACATCACAAGAAAGGGAGACGGAAATCATATTCAATACCAGGGGATCTTAACCGGTGGTGCTCCCTCCCCTTAGGTGTGTGAGGTTGCTGTCCTTATAAGTGATTCATCTTTTGGGAGTAGAGAATAAAGCGAGGCTGTATCTCTTTAACCGTTGTTAACAAGTTGACAATATCAATGAATTTCATGTTCCGGGGGCAAGTTTTAATATACTGGGTTAATATAATGAGCTATCAGACATTATTATATAATTCAATTTATTACAGTGAGTAAATTTCATTTTGTGGCATGCTATGTTGAGCGCAGGACAGCAGGTGCCACCAGGCGAGTACAAATACGTGTTTGTCGGTGCTAGGGGAGGAGATAGCGCAGAAGTGGGGCTCTGGCACCCCAGAAATCGACAAGAGCAATAGCGGAACCATAGGCTACCCTCTAGTTTTTGAAGTGTGGTGTGTAGGCAGTAGTAGTGACTGTTGATATGCACCTAAGTGAGATCTCTCGTGTTTTTTAACATATGTAATCTTGATTAGACCATGTCTCTTTTCTGCGTTTCTAAGCACTCGGAAAGATATGTTCATCTCTCTATCACATCTTCCTGTGAAATCTTCTATTCGTATGAACTAATTTATACTTTATTTAATGTTACTAATGAATGTATTTATTTGTTTTATTTTTCACTGTTTGTCTTCAGTGAACTGAAAAAACGAAAGTGGAAGAAAGACTATGTTCATTATGCCATCACATATGTTATGGAGAAGTATGGTACACAACGTCAACACAGTAACCTGTGCAATGGAAATGCGAGTTTGAGGCCATTAAAGGTCAACGAGCAATTCCAGGACAAACATGGCATCGTGTATGCTGGGAATGACATTAAAACACTAAAGGACAAGCAAGCCAGGTTTGACCATCCTGGCACATAGCCAACATATGGATTTTCACGGAATGAGAAGCCTTTGCTGCGTCCTTATTAAAGTTGCATTCCAAGTTGCTAGGTCACAGAACACCCATACAATAGGCAAGGAACTGATCAAGCCGTGTGCTCCTCAAATAACGAAGATTATTCTTGGTAAGAAGACAGAAAAACAAAACAAAAGCAAGTGCCTTTATCAAATGATATTCTCCATTATTGACTTATCGACGTGAGTCAGGATATTATGGAGTAGGTTGTCGTAGATATTAAGGATAGTCCATTGTCAAACTGTTTTCAGCTACTGGTAGTAGTCTGCTAAGAAAATGAAAAAGAAGTCAACCACACAAACTATACAGTACACGTTTTCAATATGATAAAGGCATTCTTTATGAGACACTATCTCCATCTCAACATCATTGGTTCGATATATATTGATGGGGCACCAGCCAACCTGGGCAACTGTTCAGGATTCGCAACATTAATGACAAAAGAAATTCTTAAAGTGAAGATCACCCACAATTTTCTTCATCGGCACATGCTTACAACAAGGGCATTGCCTCCAACCCTGGGGAAGGTTTGGGATGTTTGAAAGTTGTGAATATTATTTTTGGTCGTGCTTTGAATCATCAACTGTCTCAGTTGTTTTGCCTGGAAGAGGATCATGAAAGCAATGTGCTCTTGAATTTACTCAGAATTCAGCAGTTCCTTTGTGGACAGGGACAAGACCCTGCTTAATATATTGATGTCCCTGAGTCTGCTCAGTTATTTTATATTTTATATTTGGCTGCACTCAATAAGCTTAATTGCTTTCTGCGGGAAAAGGAACTCACTAATGGAATTGCAAGTGAGAGAAGAGAAGTTTTCTTTATAAATTACACTTGTAAGAAGAGGTAACTTGGCAAATTTTTCATCTCTTGAAGGAAGAGTCATGGCAGATGCTTCCTTGTAACCTGACATTGTTTCAAATATTGTTGAGCATCTGCAGCAGGTGAAAATATCAGTATGTGGCTATTTTTCATGTGGTGAGCTGCATGCTTATGATATCTGAATCAGGCACCCTTTCCGGATGAATTTGGAACAGACTGATGATGATAGTGACATCAAGGAAGATCTAGTCGACTGAAGAATTATTCATGCAGTCCAAATGAGTTCACCAAGAGACATCTGGAGCACTTCTGTGCGTCTTAGCTGGAACCAACCAAGGGAAAGGTTCTCCGTGTGCTAATGCCATTCACGGCCATTTATCTTTGTGAAACTGGATTCTCGTGTCTGCTTCATATACAAAATATTATGTGCAGAATTCCACTGGATGCGTAGCCTGATGTGCAAATAGGAGTCAACATCGACATGCCAAACCCAAGGCAATTGCAAATCAGAAAAGAAATAAGAATAACAAAGTAACTGCATTTGTATAGGAAGCGTTATCTCTCATAAAATCCATGTAATGAACCAATCAATGAATCATTGTTTGCACTGAATAATTTAGTTGTCAGTTACGTAAATTTGTATGTTAATATTAAAACCATGATTGATCTGTTATTGGATACTCGTGAGAATAATGTTTTTGTTTCTTGATAATAGGGTAGGGGGTGTAAGAACTGCCTGGTGTTTTGAAAGGGATGCAAACAGGGGAAAATGTTAGAAACTGCTGTGATATAAAATATGAACCTGAAATGGAATTTAACATTGCCAACAATGCTTACAAATCAATAGTGTTCTTTTTTTTTTTTTTTCCTGCAGAGTTTGAACCGTGAAAAACAATTTACTCCAGAAATATATTATCCAAGAACGAATATATTTACCAGGGGATAAAAAGAAAAATACTTATCCTGACGAGTTCGTAAAATGTCAATACTGTAACCATACATTTATGTAATCATACCTGTAGCCATACTTTGTAACCATACCTTTTTACTACAACTATACCTTGATAATTTTTTAAAAATTGCAACTTAGAACTAGAAGTGTATAACAGTACGAGTACCTGTATCTACTGTAGTAGTGAGTGACTGCCTACGTGATATTTAGTGCACGTATCAGCAGATTTCGAAGAATGCTGATGCCTGCAGCCAGCTCCCCTGCACTGCTGCAGGAAGTTAAAGGACTGGCATAGAACGGGTTAGACCTGTGCTTGTCTTCTACAAATAAACTCCCAATGAAACTACATCAAGACTTTTGGATCACAGGTACTCCTAACTGGATAAGAGAGAGGTGGAACAAATTGGTGGCTAGTGGTGAGTCGAATCCCAATCACGTCGCCATTGTATGTTCACCGTGTAGTTGCCACTTGACCACATCTTACCTGCATCCTCTACCGGTGCTATGTCCCTGCACAGTCTACAGCCTACCACACAGATCTCTATTCACTTGGCGTGTGGTTGTGTGCCCTACGTATTTTTTTGGCGAGATTCTGTTCTAGAGAGTTCCTGATCTCTGTCCATGTGATGATCTTCAACCTTCACCAGCAGCTGCACCACCACACTACCATTAAGCCATTCTCTAACCACGGCCAGGTCACTTCGGTTCAGTTTTAAAACTCTCTCACCACTGAAACTGCTAAAACCAACCCACCTCATGCATAACGCTACCACATCCCGCCAAGCCTTGCTGACTCTCCAGTGGGTCTCGGGAGCATTGCCAACCAGCCCAATCCACGTCATCATTGCTTTCTCCAGTCAACATCTTCCTTGTGATCACCTAGTGTTCCTGGCCATCTCTGATAAGTCCGTCTGAATAGTGATGTCACCCCCCTTACTCTCCAAAAAACACTTCAGTTCACTCTGCGTGGGAGGAGACCACTGCCTCACTTTAGTAACTCCTCAAGCCAGCTTCCCTTTTCCTTGAGCGACACTTCAGTATTTAGTAGATGTACATATGTTATTTCATTTTATCTACCCATACTTGCACTTTCCATAGAGATTATCCTTTCTATACAGATTGTGATTCATATTGCCATTCATCTGCTTTCATAAACTAAATCGTATTTGCTGATTCTTATTAATCAGTCTCTTCTTCCACTTCATTCATTACTCTCCTCTCTTATCTCTCACTTCACAACAATGCATTTTATGCCAATTGCTTCTGTTTTCATTGCATTTACACGGCCCACTACCTGTTTTGACCTACGTATAGTATATAGAGATGCTTTTCTTCGCAGTATCTTAGTTTTATCATCAATTTGTTTTTACCATGCGGTCCAAGTTTATCTGCTTGTGGTGCCGGGTATCAGATTTTGAGGCCTATCACTGACAGATTGTAGGCTTCTATCTGCACCTGTGTCAACACAGCCTTACAAGTTCAAAGCCCTTATTTTTAACTTTCCCGTCACTTGAGCTACAACTCCCGTCACGTGCAATCGTCACCCCTTCCTCAGTGGAAAGAAATCGTGGCAGCTTCAGCCATGTCAGACTTAGAGAAAACTCAACCGTCCACCTACACTGGCAGGTGGGGGGAAATCCGTCCTTGTCTTCATTCCTCCACTCAGCCTAAAGCAAAACGATGGATTCCGGATATGTCAGGGGAGATATGGTCCGCCCTTGATGGGTACATTACCAGTTGCGAGGATGAGGGTCTTCTGACCCATCCACTGAGAAGGAGGAAAGCAACGACGATGAGGACGAGCCAGCTGTTCCCCCTTCCTCTCCCCTTATAGTGAGCACACCAAGGAAAGCTTGTAGTCCTGCCCCTCCGCCCAAGGCAGACCCTGGCCGTGGTGCATTATACGGAAGGACATGGACGATGAGGGCGACCCCTTCATCCCTAATACTTACACCTTCAACAGCAGCAACTCCAGGGTGGGAGCCAAAATCAAGACCATGGCAAAAGACGTGTCAGTCCTTGATTTTTTCCGGCTCATAATCGACTTGAATCTGATAGCACTGATGGCGGAGCAGACAAACAAATTCTTCAAGACGAGCGGGGGGGCGGGGTAGGCATCTCAACATTTGTGAATGAGAAGGTGGACGGACATGACTGCAGATGTTATGTTGGTGTTCCTCGCGCTTTCCTTGATCATGCCACTTGCAAAGAAACGCTCACTAAAGGAATACTGTACTGGGCAGAGGATCCTCTAGTGCTACCAACTAATACTGAGGTTTCTCCATTTTGCGGGTAATAAAAATATTGATGAAAGAGACTCTCTGGTCAAGATTCGTGGGGTGTTTGAAGACATTGTTGAGAAAGTTAGAGAATTATTTGCGCCCAATCAAAGCTTGGTGATTGATGAGAGCCTGGTACTTTTTCGGGGGAGTGTACATTTCAGACAATTCATTGCAACAAAGAGGCACTGCTTCGGTCTAAAGATCTTCATCTTGTGTGACTGTAAGACCGGAGCAGTGCTTGATATGATTATGTATACAGACAAAACAACTAACACAGGGAAGGACTATCCGCTGGGTGTCTCGGACGCGGTAATGTGTGAACTAATGCCAACATACATGAACAAGGGGCACATGTTGTACCTAGATAACACAAGCCCCAAACTGTACCGACACACCAGCAATATGCAGGCACTGTTAGAACTGTAAGGGAGCACAAAAAACATATTCCTAAATTGCCACAAAAACAGAAAACTGGCGACATTACAAAGCAGAAAACCAACACTGTGCTATGTGTTAAATGGAAAGACAGATGCATTGTTACGACTCTCTCCACTTTACACAGGGGGTGATATGGTGTTTACTGGAAAAAAGAACAGGCAGGGAAATGACATCTGTAAGCCCGATGTCATTCTTGACTACAACATAAACAATCATCATGTAGACATGAGTTACATGATGATCGGCCAGATAAAGTATGTCCAGAAGACAGTGATGTGGTACAAGAAACTTTTCTTTAACCTGATCAGTGTTGCTGTCCTCAATACGGACATCTACTACAAACAGCACACAGGGATCAACATGCCACTTCGTAATTTTGTCCATCGTCTTGCATACCAGATCTTGGAAAAACATGGGACATTGGCATGAACAGTTACCGGCTGTGCAGGTTCTGCCCCCATGCCACCTGACCAATTGTGGCAGCAGATGTAATCAAAAGGTACCATCCTGAAAGTATCCCTTTCAGCACAGAGAGATCATGACAACAAAGAGCCCATCACACAGACAGTGTCACATATACTGTAACTCAAAGAGAGAGCAACGAAAAAGGAATTCCACCTCGTACTGGTGTCACGTATGCAGTGTTTCCTTGTGCCTAAAAGACTGTTTTGTTGAATACCATTCACTCCAGACCTATTGAAAAGGAGCTACATGCAGCTGTAAACAGTCAAAATAGTAGTAAAAACTGTATATGATATGCGTTGAAAAGTAAGCAGATAATAGTAGTAAGCACTGTATATGATAAGCATAGAAAAGTAATAAGTAAAGTGTAATGGCCAGTTATCTGGGTATATGAACTATAATGCCCCAAGTATATAAACATATGCACCCAAGACACCCAAAGAGATTCTGCTTTGTCGCCTAACCTATAAAACATCCACCATCTCATCAATCACTAAGGCAGGCACCGTCACCCCTAAACCGTTACCCTAATCTCCTGAGTGACAGCGAGGGCAGGAGGTGTGAACGTCCCAGTTTATACCTCCGTGGAAACTACGTAATGATTGTTGTTATCAAATATTAAACTTTGTATATGTGTATTGTACTTGTCTTTTTTTTTCCACAAACATAATTATTTTGCATGCTTAGCTCGAAAAAAAAAAAATCTCGAAAATTTGACAGCTTCGAGTTCTGAGGGGAGGGGAGGTTAGGGGGGAAGGGGTGGGGGGGGTTGGTGTGTGTGAGGAGGTTCAAGGGAAAGGAGGAATGAGGGAGGAATGGAGTGGAACTGCAAAGAAAACGAGAGTCGCGACGTATTTTCTTCACAGTCAGAGCTGCGAAGGGTAACTTTTTTCAACTTTGACAGGCCATAGCTCAGTAAATATTTGGTCTACAATGTTCTGGTTTGCGGCATAAGGTGTCTAAATTTAAGCTCTAAAACTTGGGCATAAAACTTTTTACTTCTGTAAGAGCTGAAAGAATTACCATGAATTGCATTCTGGGAGGAATCTCTGTCAAAACATTGCATACCAAAGGGGCTAAAGTGATTCTCTCGAGCATCCTCCTGCTGATTCTCCAATTACTCTTTATATTTTCTCAGCTACATGAACACTGCTCCCAACACCTAGGTCACACACAACTACCATTACTTTCTGTGCACCTGAACCCAAAACATTATTTACTTCAACAATTTCTCAACCTCACACCCTTCGAGCGATGGCGAACCCAACTCCACCTCTACAATCCATATGTTTGGAAGACAGTAACTGCCCAGAGTACACTAGTGAAGCTAGTTCTGTATCTGTCTATGATTTCCTCCGAGAAGTAGAAACGGACATTCATAACAGATAACACTGAACCCTTAAAGATCGCATTTCTCAAAGGCAGGTTAGATCAAGTCAAATCACACATGTATCTTCCAGTGATTTCCCACAGCATAAGGAGCAATTACTCAATCTATTGCAGACTCATCGAGATGCAGTTGCCTTACCCGGGGAACCTATGGGAAGGAAAGACCTTGTGAAACATCACATACACTTAGCCCTAGGAACTCAGCCATTTTATATACCAGCCATTTTATATCCCACAGTTTGAGAGAGAGAGAGAGAGAGAGAGAGAGTGATAGTTCAAAACATGATAGCTCACGACATTACTGGGCACTCTGTCAGTCCATGAATAGTCCACTTTTCCTACAGTAGTTCCAAACAAGAGCGGACAATTTAGACCTGTAGTCGACTGTCGTAATGTAAATTCTGTCACCGCACCTGATCGTTTTCCATTGCCAGTTGATTTATTAGTCATTTGGTGAGAATAATGTGGTCTTTACATCCCTTGACCCACTCAGTGGCTACTGGGAAGTAGAAATGGAAGAGTTATCCCTCCCCGCAATAGCATTTAGCACCCCTTCTGGACATTTTCAGTTTAAGAGTCTTCCTTTTGGATTAAGGAATGGTCCTTCGGTATTCATGAGACTCATTCATACCATCTTCAGTGGCTTGATTGGCCGCCCTCTTTTTGCTTACTTGGATGATATAATCGTAGTGAGCAAGTCTATTCCTGAACATTTTGCCAAGTTTCAACAAGTATTTGATCGCTTTCAGATGGAGGGTCTAAAGTTTAACATCAGCAAATGTGACTTCCTATAAAAGAAAATTCCTTGAGCATGTAGCTGATGCTGCGGGTATTCATGCTACCAAAGATAAGATTACGGCAGTCATCAACTTCCAGTCATCAACAACCAGTACTGATGATGTAAGGAGTTTTCTTGGGTTGAGTGGTTACTGTCTGCGATTTATTAAAGGGTATGCAAAGATCGCCGCTCCTTGGACCAACTTACTAAGGAAAAATGTACCATTAGCGTGAACTAAAGATCAGTCACAAACCTTCGAAGCACTGAAAATAGCCATTGTAAATGCACCAGTCGTGGCTTTCCCTGATTACATGAATATTTTTTTGTGTGTGTACAGATGCATCATGAGCAGGAACTGGTGCAGTACTGATGCAAACTCATCAGGCAAAAGGGAAACGTGTAACAGTGTATGCTAGTCGTTCCCTCAACCCTGCAGAGCGTAATTACAGTATTACGAATTTCGAAGCTCTAGCAGTGGTCTGGTCCATCAAACATTTCAGGTATGTACATGGTTACCCGGTGCAGCTCCAGACAGACCACCTCCCTCTTTGTGACTTATTCAAGGGAAGGAACCTTACATGTCGACTAGCTCGATGGTCAGTCATCATCAGAGACTTTAATCCAACCTTTCAGTACGTGACCATGAAATCGAATGTAGTTGCAGACTCACTTTCACATCATGTAGCAGTGGCAGCCCCACCATATCAACCAATCAAAATTTCTCGCACCACCTTAATCTCGAAAGTTGTTCAAAATTACCAGCACAAGATCCTCTATGGTCCAGGATAATTTACAGTATTTCCAAGAATCGGGAGATAATTCGACCTTACCTACTCTGCCAGTGCCAATACATGAATTCATGCTAGATAAAAGATATCCTGCACAGGAAAACGTTACTAACAGGAAAGGACATACCCAACAGGGAAGTACACCAACTCCTAGTCTCTGCTAACCTAATCTCTGAGGTACATCACATTGTTCATAACACCCCTCATGCATCTGATCCTGGTAAAGATCGATGTTTGAGACAAACACGTCTCAGATACTATAGGCTCACTGTGCATAAAAATATTAAAGTGCACTGTGATTTTTGCATTTCCTGTAATCGCCACAAAGGATCAACAAGATTACCTGCACCACTCTTGCAATATCCATTTCAAACACGCTCATGGGAAACTGTCTCTATCGACCTCCTTAAACTACCTCTTATAGAATCCAGTGCAGTGTTTTTATTTGTAGCAGTCGATCACTTCTAATGCTACTGTGACCTCGTGGCTCTCCCAGATAAAACAGCTAAGTGTTGCACATGCCTTCATAGACCATGTTATTTGCCCATTCACTACTCCGTCTACAGTTATTACTGGTAGTGGCACAGAACTTAGCAACAGTCTAGTGGTTAAAATTTGCAAACAGTACAACATCAACAAATGTAATGTCATTCCTAACTATCCAGCTCCCAGTAGAGTGACACAACAGGCAGGTTTTGGAGTGTTTAAGACGTCTTGGGTCTCAAAGAGCCTTCTGGGGTGATTGGATACCCCAAGTTGCAGCCTCTATCAAGAGTTCTCTCAATGCATCCCTTGGCGAATCTCCATTCTTAGTCTTATATGGGTTTGATAATGATCCGCCATATTCTGTGGTATCATCAAGGCCTGTTCCTCTTTATATTATGGATGACAATGTGAAAATGAAGATGTCAGATTTCCAGAAAATACATCAATATGTACAGGCAAATCTGGCTTTATCTCAAGAGTTTGTTGCAACACCAACATAAGAGTGCCTCACCTATCAGTATTAATATTGGGGATCTGATGTTCTCTCGTTCATTCACGTGCACCTCTAAATTAGATGACAAATTCACGGGCCCACACCGCGTGATAACTCGACACGTTTACAAGTTTGAAATACAAAAATTGTCAACTAGAGATACCAAGTGGGTGTATGCAGACAATCTCAAGTGTGCACTGAGAGGCCTGGTGTTGGAGGAGTCACTTGCAGAAACTACATCCCCTTCTTCTACTTCTATTCCTCCATAACCTTATGCTTATACAGCAGACATTAGTAAGGCTTTTCTAAGAATAGGACTGAGAGAGGAGGATAGGAAATCCACATAATTCCTCTGGCCTCACGATCCTCAAAATGAGGATAGTCCATTGAAAACTTACTGTTTCCGATCGGTGCTCTCTGGCTCTTGCGCTAGTCCTTTCCTATTTTGTAACACTTTAAAGCATCATTTTGAAAATGCCAAATGCCCAGAAATAGGCAGGCTTTATACATGGATAATTTGCAAGGTGTTGCTGATACAGAGTCGGAAGCACAGAAGACTAATGAAGTAGCCAATTCCGAATGTGGGAGGGCAAAGCTGCCGTTACAGAGCCGGAATACAAATTCACCGCTTTTGAGGAATAAAATACAAGAGGACTATCCAAATAATGACATTCCCAAAATTCAAAATGTGTTAGGTCTTAACTGGGATACAAGAGCTGATGTAATAAGTGCGAAACCAATTAAGTTCTCTGATGTCACTCTCACCAAGAGGTCCTTGTTAAGTCAGGTCTCCATGTTATTTGACCCATTAGGGTTGGTCAGTCCTATAGTTATTAGGGGCAAATGTTTAGTACAGGGAGCTTGGCGAGAAAAGTCAGACTGGGGCACTGAATTGGGTGAGACTTATATGGAACAATGGGAACAGATTAGAAAGGAGTTTGAAACCACTTCATGCGTATGTATTCCCAGGGAAATAAGCAATAATGAGAAGTCGCATTTACACGTATTTTGTGATGCATCTCAAAGGGCCCATGGAACAGTAGCTTATTGCGCAACAGGAGTGGATAGTAAGATTATAATATACAAAACCAGATTTGCGCCAATTAAAGGAAGGACCCTACCTCAAATGGAATTGGCTTCCATAGAAGTAGGAACTAAATTGGCCAGGTATATAACCATTACTCTTGATACTCAGTTTGAGGATATTTACATATGGACTGACAGTAAGATTTGTCTTTACTGGATAGGAAAGGAAGACAGTAAAATTCCTTTCGTCTGTAACAGAGTGAAGACTATTAAAGAGATGTCTTCCAAATTTATTTTCATGCATGTATCCTCCAAACAAAATCCAGCTGATCTGCTCTCGAGAGGTTTGACCATAAAGAGACTGATCAAAGATAACTTGTGGTTTAAAGGTTCTAAATGGTTACTCACTAAGGATTGGCCTGAGCAGAAACAGTACAGTATTGCTGAGGTTAGTGCAGTGAACTTGGATCCTGTAGTACAGTCGCCCCAAGTAGTGATGGCAGAGTTTCAGATTGCTTCGGTCACTCTACAGTGCCATACGTTCAATGAAACAGTGAATATAAGGTAAATATTCAATGCCTTCATCACGTCATATCAAGTAAAAAATATATCACGCTAAGAATGATGTAATATAAATAACAGGAGGCAGTGATATATTAGAAGTTAACACTTATATAGTTACCTTTCCCGATTTGAATGAATGTGAAATGTATTACTCCGCGCGTGGTGGATAGTAGGCCTATAACTCTGTGTTCCGATTTATTTGTTTCCCATGTTTTCAAATACAGATGCTCTAGTTTTGAAGACCAGTTAAGGAAAATTCTTGTGACTGCAATACACTGCCTTATTTTCAAATGCTATGGTGATGATACAGCAACAATAAGGATGCCATAACAATGAAATTATTAATCGTAATGATGCCCTACCTGCGGTAGCACAAGACCATACTGCCTTTTATTCCGTCTTCCTCTCTCCAGTAATAATTATAATGAGCAAATTTATTTCCAGCTGATGCAAAATTATTTTTAGTTATAAGGAGGCATGACAGATTCTGCCTTTTTCTCTTACACTAGGCAACAAACAGGACCAAAACATGAGTTCATAAACTCTTGCAATGCAAAAGCACGCACTCTTTACTCCATCTTTTAACCTTAATATCTGTCCTTTTAAATAAACTGTAATGTCCTGCTGAACAGAAAATGCAGATTTGGAAGTTTTGAACTTAATGATTTATGAACCTCTGCATTTTATTACTCTTGCTAATTGATTATGCACTGAGGATATCAGACAAAGACAGAAGTTAGCATTCTGCAAGGAGCTCCGACTCTAGGGAAATTTCGGTTCTATTTTTTATACTTCTTTCACCAATTGCCCTCTGGCATAAATTAAATAATCCAGAGATTTTTCTTGATGGAAAACTGGCCAAAGGCAGTGTAATAACTTTATATCTTTGAGTAAATGTTATGTCTTTTCGTGCGTGCTGATCGAAACATTTAAAATAGCTTACTGGCTTTCGCCGCCTTCCCGCTTTCTGTCGTCGTCCATGAAGACATTGGAAACGGAAATAAATGAATTTAAATTATTCCCTAGTATTGTAACGGAAATTATTTTATAAATAATAATTATTAATTTTAATTGTTTATTGAAGCTCCCTTTTGTTCAATCTTGCGCTACTAAAAAATTATTGCATGTTACCATACTAGACTTGAACTCCACAAATTATTCCTGACTGTCCCTGAACGATAGTTGTGAAATTTCAATTAGTTCCGTTTAGGATTTCCTATTATCGTAACTAACGTACTGCTTCCTACAGTTTTGAAATATACAGGTACTTTAGCATTGATTTATTGTTTTTTGTAACAATTTTACGTATTAGGTTTCACCTCGTAGAGATATAAGCCAGAGCATGTGCACTATCGCTGACCGAAAACTTCTGGATACTCCGCCGTCACTTCTTAGGCCGACTGAACCTGAGCCAGAAGTAATTGACATCAGTCGATTCTCATCAATAAGACAACTTATAAACACTACTAAATTGGTTGTTGAATTTTTGAATATGAAAGTGGGGTTTCAGAAGTTAGATCCCCTAGAATATTGGCTGAAAAGAATACAAAAGTACTATTATAGGGAATTATATAACCTTTTAGGCCAAGGGGCTGGGAACAGGAATAAGTTGATAAAGGATTTAGGCTTGTTCTTAGACGGAAAAGGTCTGATAAGATGTCGGGACCGATTAGTAAAGGCTGATTTGCCTCTCCAAACCAAAAACCCTATTTTATTACCCAAGAGCGGATAATTTGTACAATTAATTATAAAGGAAGCCCATGATTCCACTCTCCATGGAGGTGTGTCGCAGATTTTGGCCCAAATTCGGGAAAGGTATTGGATTCCTAAGGGTGGACAGGTCATAAAAAAAATATCTCAAAAACTGCATCATTTGTAGGAGGTATGAACAACGACCATATGACTATCCAGGACCACCGGCCTTACCAAGGGATAGAGTAAATGTAAGTCGGCCCTTCCCAATAACAGGAGTGGACTATACAGGGGCTATAACTGTTATGGGTGAGGGAACTCCCCATAAAGTTTACATTTGTCTATTTACATGTGCCTACACAAGGGCAGTCCATCTAGAACTAGCAGAAGATCTGTGCTCGGAGACATTCCTCAATGTCTTTCGAAGATTTGCCACTAGAAGGTCTTGTCCTGGCAAGCTAATAAGCAACAACAGAACTAATTTCGTTGGAGCAGCACCCTTACTGTTGAACATAATGAATGACCCAAAGGTTAAGACGGCACTGGGAATCCGAAATTGTACCTGGCAGTTCACAGCTCCAAGAGCTCCATGGCAAAATGGATTTATTGAACGAATGATTGGTATCGTCAAGAGCTGCCTGAGGAAAACATTACACAGAACTAAGATCACGAGAGGAGAATTAAGAACAGTAATAACTGAAATTGAAACCAGGATTAATAATAGACCCCTGACTTATCTTTTTTTTTTTATGCGAGGAAGAAGGAACCAAAGGCCATGAGCCCACAGTAACAGTTCCCTCCAAGAGAAAAACAAAATACAATATAGAGCCAAATTCAAGATCCGATCATTTTGAGTTGCCTGGACACACTGCGTTTGAAAGACTGGAGATCATGGGCAGCAGGAAATACAGACATAGGGAGACAGTTCCAGAGCTGACCTGTTGCATAAATGAAAGACTGGGAATAACTGTTAACTCTTGCATTAGAGAGTTGGACAGAAAAGGGATGAGAGTTTGCTGCCAGACGGGTGCTACGCGCCCGTCGTAGAGGTGAAGGAATGCAAGCAGACAGTTCAGAGGAGCAGTGACCATTAAAGTAGCGATAGAAAAGAGATAAAGATGCAACAATGCGGCAAAGAGACAGGGGTTGAAGGGAGTCAGTGAGAGGAGGAGAGTTAATGAGACGAAAAGCCTTTGACTCCACCCTATTGAGAAGAGCTGTATGTGGGGAGCCTCCCCACACATGAGAGTTGTACTCCACACAGGGGCGGATAAAACCCCTGTATAGAGTCAACATTTGTGCAGGGGTAAAGAGAGAGCAGAGTCGGCTTAGCACACCCAATCTCTTGGAAGCAGATTTTACAAGAGATGTAATATGATCTTTCCAAAATAAGTCCCGAGTAAATGATGACACTAGCGTCTCACTAGAGGCCTTGACACCGGCTCATATGTTGTATGGCAGGAATCTCCATCCGTTGCTTTGTGTGAATATCCAGGAAGAAGTAAATGATCCTACCATAGAAAATAATGACTTAGGACAACATCTGCAGGAGGGATATCAACGCCTGAAAAGGGTGTTGGATATTTGGAATAGACATTGGATTGAGGAATATCTTTTGAGCCTACAAGAAAGATTTTATGGGGCTCAGGCTGCCAGCAACAAATCTGTTATAAACATAGGGGATGTGGTCTTAATGAAAACCGAACAACCAAGATCCCAGTGGCCATTAGCTAAGGTGATCTCCAAGCACCCAGGTTCAGAGGGGGTGCTGAGACTCGTAAAAATAAAATGTAGGGGACGTACCAGTATAAAAACAAATGATAAACTGGCACCCCTTGAGTTAGCAGCCACTCCGGATCCAGGGGATGGTGAAGATCAAACGGGTCAGGATGCGTGACCTAGAAGGGCTGTAGCACAGGGTTTCGAGCTCTATGGAGGGAACTCCTGGCTAAGGGTCACATTACATGATACAGCATATCATTTTCCGCCCAGCCCCAAAACTGTGGGATGTATTTTCCCCCAGAGCAGTTGCGCTCTCTACTTTTTATAATAGTCACCCTGGTTAGAAGCAGAGGAAAACTTGAGATCATTGTCACTTGTTCAAGCGGTTTTTACAACCCAGAAATTACGTTCTCTTTAATAATTCTTATTATTGATAAATTAAATGCTACTGCGTTTAACCCTCGTGGACAACTATATTGTAAATACAGGTAATTATATGGAAATTTCCACGGACCTAAACTGCGTCTGCACATTAGATGACGTGTCGAGGATGAAAAGGTCTTCATGTAAAGGAAATGTGGATTTAAGACATTCACATAGTTAAAGAGAATATTTGGTTTAACTTTAGTTTACTTAAAACTAGGATTAATTTATTAGATTCGCCCTGTATATATCATGATGTAATTTAACTGTATTTAGTACTGTAATTTATTAATAGTTGGACCTGTACCATTCTATGAGGGAGGTAGAAGCCTGCCACGTTCACTCACTCTGCCTCTAGACCTCGTTGAGTTAGGACTGTGCTCCTTGACCTCACTGAGTTAGCTTGTACATACACACTCAAGGACGCATGATTGTTCAAACGATACAGAGAAGCAGCCTCATCATCATCAGTTGTCCGACACTCCCCCTTCACTAGCTAAGTAACCTTTACGAATTGGCCAACATCAAAGGGGGATTAGCTAGGAGATGGAAGAGAAATAGTTACTGTAGGTGAGTTACGATTAAGTTACGGTTCACCTAACTCTATGAGACTTGTTTGAACTTACTTAAGGACAAATTTAAGGACGAGTAACGACCTACGAGTTGTTTAATAGGAAATACTAGAAATTTTACATTGTGGTGCCCTGAGATTGGAGCACTGACTTGTATACATTATGTATTTTTCACATTTTTGGTGCCCCGAGTGAGGAGCCCCGATTTGTTTACCAGAACCTTTAAATATTTTTTACACAACCTATAATTAGATTTTAAAAATTACAGCATACATTCCGAATATAGATACATGATTTAAGTTATGAACCAAGCTTTACCTCTGCCAACGAAGTTGGAGGTTATGTTTTCACCAGTGTTTATGTGTTTCTTGTTTTTTCTCACAATGTCTCCAAAAGTTCTTAAGGAATTTTAATAAAATTTTGTGGAAGGGTGGGCCATTGGCCAAACAAGAATTGATTAAATTTGGGGGCAGATCCGGATCCGGATCAGGATCCTGCAGTCGCACTGACGGAGGTATGCACACTGTGAGTGCCTTCTTGTCTTTTATATATATGCTGGTATCTCACTTGTTTGGGCTGATGCATGCAAACGTCACATTCTTCTAAGGGCGCATCCACACGTGTGCTCAAACAAGTGTTGGCAACATGTAAGCAACACAGTAACGAACACGCCGCAAACATGTTGGGAGCAGCAACGTCCATATCATGTTGGTAACATCATGATGAAGTCTCAGCTGCCTCGTATGGACACACTAATCCCATCACCTCTGCTGCCAGTGTTCGAAACTGCACCGAAACGTGTTTGCATACATCTGTCCAAATACTGCTGCATACATGTTCCCGAACATGTTGCCAGCTGTGTTGCCAACATATGTTTGATAGGTGTAAAAACTTAGATTTTGATGCATTAAAAACAAACGATTATTTTTACCCCAGTCAGAGATACGAGCCAAGTCAGACATTAGGTGCGCCACAGCCTACTCCCTTGTTTGTTGTAGAACTGCTGAGATGGACGTTGCGGGAACCAAATGGAAAGGTGAAGGGTGGCATCATCATCATACGAGTGGATAAGGTTAGAGGTACAGTTCAGAAGGTCATTGATAAATAAAAGGAAGAGAGTTGGTGATAGGACAGAGCCCAGAGGAACACCACTATTGATAGATCTGGGAGAAGAACGATGGCCGTCTATCACAGGGGATATAGAACGACCAGAAAGGAAGCTATCGATGATGGCACTGATAGAAGGGTAGAAACCGTAAGAGGGTACTTTGGAAACTATAGATTTATGTCAGACTCGATCTAAAGCCTTTGAGATGTCAAGTGCAATGGCAAAGCTTTCGCCATAGTCCCGAAAGGAGGATGACCAGGAGTCTGAAAGGTAGGTGAGAAGATAGCCAGTGGAGCGTCCCTGATGGAACCCATACTGATGATCAGAAAGAAGGGTGTGATAGGAAAGATGCTTTAATATTATTCTGTTAAGAATAGACTCGAAAACTTTTGAGATACAGGATGTTAAAGCAATTGGATGATAGTTAGAGGGTTGGGAATGGTCACCCTTCTTTGAGACTGGCTGAATGAAAGCAAACTTCCAGCAAGAAGGAAAGGTACAAGTTGAAAGACGAAGGCAAAAGAGTTTACCTACGCAGGGTGTAAGCGCAGAAGCACAGTTCTTGAGGACAACAGGAGGGACTCCATCAGACCCATATGCCTTGTTAGTATTGAGGCTAGTGATGGCAGGCTCCTGGCCTTTGATTCCTTCTTCCTTGCATAAAAAAAAAAAAGTATCTTCTTTCTCTTCTTCATCCCACTAATTTACCCTGTCTCATGCTTCCTCGTTTCTAAAGATCTTTTTCTCCCCTACATGCTGCTTCTTCCCATTGTTATGTTCTCTCCCATCACCAGGCATCGTGCCTCTTATTACAACTCTGTGTCTTCCTTTACATCTTTTTCCAGATATTTCCTACTGCATCTTGCTTCTCTCCAGTCCCCAGTTACTTTTCTATACCCCTGCTTTTCTTCAGCATCCTTAATGTATCTTTTCTCCGTTTCCATAGCCTCCCGAATTTATCCAGTCTTTTATTACACAACCATATCTTCCCTCCCCACTCTTCACAGTCCATCTCATCTTATCTCATGTTTCTCTTCTTTCCCCTGTTTCCCTTCTTTCCCAAGTTTATGGTGTTTCTTCTTGCAGTAATGTTTTTCCCATTACTTCTGTCTTCTTTCCCATTTCAACTGCTTCTTGTTTCTCTCCCTTTACATACTTGTACTCTTCTTCCATCTCCTGCTTCTCACCACTGTTTGCATTACCTTCGGTCATTAACTTACAGTACCTTCTCTTGCCTGCAGCCTCCTTTACTCAAGCTCGCCTCCTGATGGCAACTTATATTTTTGCTTTGTATCTTTACTTTCTTCTTTCCTGCATCCATATTTACTGATTCATCCATCGTATATTAAACTTCTTGTGTCTCTTCCGTTCCATGTTGTCCCATTTCCATTTCTCCTTCCCACTCTCCATTGTCTCTACCACATGAGTCGCCATCCTTCAGGAGTCCGTACAATCGTCGGTACAGCCGCTCACACGTCGGGTTCACCAGTCCACCCTCAATCTTCCTTGGGTGAGTGGGACCTGCGAGGGAGATATTTATACCCAGTGAAAGAGAAAGTGCACATTGGGGACCCTGGGTTGGTTTCCCCATGTTGAAAGATGTGCATTAAAAGGTATACTATGAGTCGTGGAAGGGGGCAGGAAGAAGGGGACACCAAAGTCAATGTGGAGAGATGTGATTGGAAAATTATAAAAATTACGTGGAGTGTGTTATATTCTTCAGTATATTTTCATTACACCTCAGGAGTGCCTTAGTTTCGTCTAGTAGGTTGTATATGATTTCGCCATAGTTCGATTCATCTTTTCCATTACTTGCTAGATCGCGATTTCAGGTCCATTAACCCCTCTTGAATAGAATTGGTAGGTAGATGTTTCTTCCTCTGTGATTTTTAGGTGTTCCCTTTGTTTGGTAGTAACTCAGATGTCGGGAGTTTCATGGTCGTCATGCCCACATAGGCAGAGGGAAGGGCTTCATAGTTCTCCCATTGACAAGTAAACCTGTATTCAACATGCAAACTCTGAAGTATTTGTCTCACTCATGGTGGGGTTGTTCCTTAGTAGCTGGTGACTGGTCTTTTTACTTATGTAGTATATTACCAGGTTAAGTCTCTTTTCGGGGTTTTGTGGATTCACATTTCGCATCATTATTTGCTTTATAATTCTTTCTTCTTCCTTGTAGGCTGTTGAGAAGGTAGCTGTGTTTATAATAAAGGTTGATGTAATCCTCCTTCTCATGGCTTCTGTCGTTATTCTTGTACCAGCTGTTGATGATTTTCATTGTTTGCAGGTTGATGTTTTAATTAGAAAAGCCATTGTTCATCAATAATGAGAAAAATAACTGATAGCTGGGACAGCAAATAACGACAGAAACCATAAGATGGAAGATTACATCAACCTTTACTACAGAGCCACCTTCTCAACAGCTACAAGGAAGAAGAAAGAATAATAAAGCAAATATTGACACGAATTATAAATCCACAAAACCCCGAGAAGAGACTTTACATGGTAATATACTACATGAGTAAAAAGACCAATCACCAGCTACTAAGGAACAGTCCCTGCAAAGGGAGAGAAGTACTTTAGAGTACGTATGTTGTATACAGGTTTACATATCAACGAGGGAACCGCGAAGACCTCCCCTCTGCCTGTGTGGGCATGACGACCATGAAATTGTTTCGATGCCTGAGTTACCACCTTACAGCTGAAGAACCTAAAAACCACCTTAACCATGAACATGGAATTGCCCTTACAAGGAAAATATTGGAAGAAAGTACATAAATCTTAACTGCATATGGAGATATAAGACTCCTTTCCTTACCAGAAGCACTACATAAAGAAATAAACCAAAAACTCAATATACAAATGGAAGATCTCCAAGCCCTCTCAAGCTTACAGCGGGCCATACCCCAGTAATGACAACCAATCAGGATCGAGTACACGCAGGTGTCCAACCCAGAACGCGGATTAACGCCTCCAGTCCAGCAGACGTTGTTGTAAGCACTCCCCCCAGCCAGGCATTCCCGAGAGAAATCAGGAAAATCGTCTAATTTCAAACCTTCATATCTTAGTTCATACTTATCCAAATATAACAAACAAGGTCTCGTATTACTCATCAATCCTTCTACTTCAAGCTGATTGCATCAGATGGTCCGTGAAGTGAGTGTAGGGAGAGTGAGTGAGTGGGGAATAAGGGCAATGTTTTTTGTTTTTTGGCCGGTGACCGTATGTGTGGCGGAGGTTCGGTGACACAAAAAAGGCTTTCACTAGCCCTGCACAACAATAATTCTTCAATAACACTTCCAGACGACCAAAATCCATTACAAACACTGTTTACGTGAATATTTTTCCATAATCGGTTGTACTTGGTGCTGGCAGGCCGGTAACCATAGCAACGACCTTGAAGGCAGGCTGTCCACTCACCTCCACCCCCACCACCCAACCTTACAGACTGACAGACTCTCTCTCTCTCTCTCTCTCTCTCTCTCTCTCTCTCTCTCACACACACACACACTCACACACACACCGACGGAATGAATGTTTGGTTTGCATTGTCAATCGATTCTAGTGCCACTTAGCGAGTAGAAGTCTGGGTATTACAACTACTAGAAATAATACCATTATTACTACTACTACAACTACTTCAACTACTACTAATTCTTTAGCTACCCCTGCTAGAACCAACTACCACTAATACAACTACTGCAAGTACTACTACAAAAAAATACAAAAAAAGTTATATATATATGTTTGAATGGATGAGTAAATGGAGAGTGAGTCGTCCTGTCTCGGCTACCTCCCTTTCCTTGGGGGAAGCAGCCTAGGTATATATATATATATATATATATATATATATATATATATATATATATATATATATTGTGAACAAAGTACCGGTAGTTATTTGCGTACTGCCTATAATCAGAAATACCACTATGACTTTCTCTTTCCTGTGATTTGTACTTTTCCATTATAAGAAATATGTACAAACTATTATTTTCAAAATAAAATAAGGCAATGACTTTATCATGAAACAAACCTTCTGCTTCCATGATTCACCTAAATATTTGCTCAGCGGTGGAATCATTTTATCTGTTTACACAAAAAACAACATACCAGTATTTACAAAACTAACATATGGATGATTCCCAGGCTCCTATCACTCGGTTTTTGAGCGGAAATCGAAGTAACAGTTAGTGCACTGTGCCATCTCACATTCAGCGCACCACCACTTTGTCATACGATGTTGCAGTGGTCGGAGAAATGAATTTGCGCAAACATAGCAATGCCAGAAGGCTTCTTTGTCTGCAGGTGTTGGAGGCAGTATTTTCATGAAATGCCTGTTAAGGTACTCCCTGCACTGCAGGAGGTCAGCAAGTTGCCGCACACTGTGCCTGCGTTTCACAGAAGGCTTTACCTGTTCATCTCTCTCCAGAAGGCAGTAAATTACATCCTTCTCGACATGTCTGAGGGATGTGCTGGTTTGTGTAACATCGTTGTAAAGAATGAAGACATTCAGTACACAGATGTCCAGTGCATGTGGGAATGCCTTCTTATACCACTTACTGTACAACACCTCCTCAAACAGTTGATGGTGCCGGTCTGAATATCAGATTTACTGACGAGTCGCATATTCACGTTATAGTCGATAACAGCACTAGGCTTGAAGACTGGCTGCCTCGTTCTCCTACTGACCTTGCCTGTGTCAATGAACCTACTTTCATGGACCATAGAGAGGACATTCACGTTTCTTTTATCGTGTCAGTGACTTGCTAGGAGTTTACCTAGATTCAAGGTCCTGCACTCCCCCTTCGTGGTGCCTTTGGGAAAGGATGGCCAGTGCTTCCTCTTTGCACGGACAGTGTCACACGATCCAATTTTGTGTTTTTGCAGGTACTTTGCAAGACTTGGTGCCATGTAATGATTATCAGTGTACAGGATATGGTTGCCACCGAAGTACCTGTCCATCAGCTTCTTGACAACTGAGCCAGAGAAGCCATGGGGATCGCCCTTCAACAACACCACATCACTTGCTGTATACACAATGAAATCCAGCATGTATCTAGTCTTGCAATCACACCATACAAAAAGCTTTATTCCAAAAAGATGTCTCTTTGAGGGAATGTACTGAGTGAAGGCAAGACATCCCCTGAACAAAACAAGCGACTCGTCGGCAACAACCTTTTGGAATGGCCTAGAAAAAGATCAAAATTTTTCCTTCATCATCTACAGAATTAAGCAAATTTTCCACAGCCTATCATTTGGATTTGGGTCCATATTCGTGGAAAAATGCAGGTACCTCAGGATGTCAAGATAACGGTCATGTGGCATATACTTACCAAATACTGGCATTGCAGCAATATCATCCACTAGCCAATAATTGTGTATATTATGTTTCCTAACATGAGGCATCAGCATAGTCAGTGCTAGCCAAATATACATTTTGCTAACATTCATCGCACTCCATTCTTTCATTTTTGCACTCCATCTCAGGTGCGAGGTTTCAGTCCAATTGCAGCAGAATTCCCAGAAACTATTCACTTCTTTCACAATGAACTTCATCACTGCTGTAGTGAAAAAAAATCAAGGAAGAAGTCCACTGCAGAAGACAATTTATTACAGGAGAATTCTGGCTGCATACCTGTGTTTGTGTCATCAAACACAGGTTCCTTGGGCTGAAACCTCATCCCTTCCTCCCAGGCAAACGTTTCATACCTAACAATCCTAGGTTCCTGCCTTGTCTGCCGTGCACGTGGCCTGCCCCATGCCCTGCTGCAGCCCCTAGCATGGCGGCGTGGTGACGAGTCCACCAACTAACCACTAGATAAGGCAGGTGATGATGTTGGTGATGTGATCGTGATGGTGAAGGCGATGGTGATATGCATCAGCGGGCATGTGCCTGCCAGCGTGCACCTGCACCAACATAGCCCAGTGTGCTAGGAAGTGGTAATAAGGCATGTGGTGAGGCAGGCCAGCATGGCGAGCCATATGGTGAGGTAGGCTGGCGTGGCAAGCCACGTGGTGAGGCAGGCTGGCATGGTGAGGCATGTGGTGAGGCAGACTGGCGTGTCGAGGCATGTAATGAGGCAGGCCGGCATGGTGAGGCACATGGTGATGTAGGAACTGACGCAGGTCGTGAGAGTGAGTGTTGTGATGATGTAGGATGGGTGGAAAATTCCACCGTATGTCAGTCTGGTACATGGTGGCTCAGCCTGTGGCATTTCCTCCTCCCGCCATGTTCCATCTCCTTTCATTCTTCACTCCCTACCTCCCCTTCCATCTTATCCACTGAACGTATATCACCCTCTGCAGGATCATCAACAACATCCGACCCTTGATCAGCAGAAACAGCTGATGATCATGCAGAGGGAAGAGATCACCACTCAGTGGAGAACTCACGGTCATTCTCCTCATCTGAAGCAAACATCTCCACACTCAGCATGACAATGTAACTTTTCTCAGAGGAGTCACTTTCCCCACTCACTGTTGGCGATAATGATATATCCAACTCCCTCCCTATTGCACTATCACTAATACCTTTCCTCTTAGGGCCTTTTGACTTCACTGGTGTTGAAGTCAGTGGTTGCCGGCGGTCACTCGAGGGTCCAGACAGAGGAAAATTTTTTGCATAGGTATATCCATGATGGAGGTATGCAGGCAAGTGGAATGTGACTGCAATGCATGCAGGAGGGTTGCCAGTGGCTGATTGTGGTGGAATTAACAAGCTGAATATTCAAACAATGACACAAATTACTAGATCATGTATACATGACCCCTGGACGGCCATGGGAGGACATGTATACATGTCACCCGGGATGGGATGGCTTAAATCATGCCCACTTCACCTGCTTACCACATTCTCATGTCAGACGCGAAGGAAGAAACATCCATCTACCAAGGCAACTGAAGAAAGGTTATGGCCTTATGGGACCTGAAATCGCAATAAAGCAAGAAATGAATCGGAAGGAACAAACTACGGCGAAATCATGCACAACCTACCAGAATAAAATAAGGCACTCCTGTGGTGTAAAGAAAATATGCTAAAGAATTTATACAATGCAGAACTTGCAATATAGATTTATATATATATATTTATATATATATATATAGATATATATATAGATATATATATATATATTTATTTATATTTGTGTGTGTGTGTGTGTGTGTGTGTGTGCAGATATCCACAAGGAAAATGGAAAAATGAAGTGTCCCAAGCACTTTCGTTTATTCACATCGTTATGAGAAGGCAAAGTGAAGGGAGTGGAATACACCTGTCATTTTTATTCAGAAAGAGGGAGGCAAACATCCGAAGGGAGCTAACTAAGCTGCTGATGATATCCAGTGATCTAAACTTATATTCTTACTTCTGATTATATAAAAAAAATAAAATAAATGAAATCACATAAAACAGATATAATTTTATGGATATCTGTGAATTACATACCATACAGTAAACACAACTAAGGAATGTTGTATGATTATGTAATTAT
Organism: Coenobita brevimanus; assembly: GCF_032717465.1. Classification (NCBI taxonomy): domain Eukaryota; kingdom Metazoa; phylum Arthropoda; class Malacostraca; order Decapoda; family Coenobitidae; genus Coenobita; species Coenobita brevimanus. The sequence goes on along the minus strand of NC_136988.1, from coordinate 7,044,684 downwards.
TTACGATGATAATAATGACAATATCCTAAGTTAAGTAACCACTAGTAAGAAGGGTGTATTGACATAAATTAATAAGTTACAATCTCAAAAACTGTCAGGTCTGAAAGATATACAGTATATGCAAAGATTATAAAGGAAAGCAAGGAAGAATTATGTCAGCAATTATAACGTTTTGTAATCATTCTTGAAGCTCACAAGAAGTTCTAGGTTTATTTTAATGCAACATAGAAGAAACTGAAGGGCAGAAGTCCGTAAGATTATTCCCTTCAAGAAAAAAGAAAAACAAGATAACAAAGAGACAAATTCAAGATCTGCTCATTTTGAGAAGCCTGGACACACTGCATTTGAAAGACTGAAGGTCATGAATGAAATGAAATACAGAGGAAGACAGTTCCAGAGTTGACCTGTTGCATCCATGAAGGACTGTGAGTAATGTTAACCCACAACATCCCGATAACGTATGGATACATCGCAATGTTTTGTCATGCTCAGTCCCGATATTGTATCCCTACGTTTTGCAAATGCGAGGTCCGTCATTGTACATTTTTCGAATTTCGGTCATGATTCTTGGTACGTATACATGGGACACCTTCCTCTACCCACTGCCAGGTGGGGACACTGCCTTACCCCACATAACCCCCCCCCCTTACATGCCATTGTCTCGGCAACCCACCTGTTAGCAGTGACCTGGCCAGTAAAGACATGTCGCACCACACTAAGAAATTCAAGGAGTGATTCACCAACTGACGATGATTGAGAGGACAAAGATTACATGGCACCAGAGGAAGAAACGAGCAGAAGTGATGAGGAGGTAACGTCGCCAAGGAATGTGCGGTAAGTTGATGTGTTCAGTGAGTGAAACAATGCTTATATTGCCTATATTATTGCTTGAAAACCAATATATTCTTGCACTACATATAAATTCGTACCAAATGAACGAATATCTGACTATTCTGAGTGGTTTGCAATAGTTACCGGTACCATAGAAAACGCAACACCTGCAGCACAGCTCCAGAGAACATGGTACCAGATGGTTAAAGGGTAACCTGTATAGCCCATTTCTAAGCTCAAGTGAACACTTTTTCTCTGAACTGCCATCATTTTTCACAAAAAGTGGAGGTTTGAGATGAAATAAAAAATCCAAAATTGGTTGGTGTTTGGGCAGGATAGTGGTGAAGTATCGATCGGGATGCAGTGGGTTAAACTTTTGCATTAGAGTGTTGGACAGAAAAGGGATGAGTTTGTTGCTAGGCGGGTGCTATGTGCACGTTGTAGTTTTATTTTTTAATGTAAGGAAGAAGGAACCGAAGGCCAGGAGCCTGCAAATTGCTTTGTCTAAAAGGAATCTAAAACAATGCAACACAGAGCTAAATTCTAGATCCATTCATTTCGAGATGCCTGGAGACACTGAGTTTGAAAGACTGGAGGTCATATCCACTAGGAAAAACGGGGACAGGGAGTCAGTTCCAGAGTTAACCTGTTGCATTAATGAAGGACTGGGAATGACAGTTAACTCATGCATTAGAGAGCTGGACAGAAAATGGATGAGAGTTTGTTGCTAGACGGGTGCTACACACCCGTCATCATAGTGGAAGGATGCAAGCAGACATTTCAGAGGAGCAATGATAATTGAAGAAATGACAGAAAAGAGATACAGATGCAACAGAGCTGGGAAGAGATAGGTTGAAGGGAACCAGGAAGAGGAGGAGAGTTAATGAGAAGAAAAGCCTTTGACTCCGCCTTGTTGAGAAAAGCTGTATGTGGGGAGCCTCCCCACACGTGAGGGTGATAGTCTACACAGGGGCGAATAAAACCCATGTATAAAGTCAACAATAGTGAGGGGGTAATGAAGACATGGAGTCTACTTAGCACACCTATTCTCTTGGAAGCAGATTTTACAAGAGAATTAATATTCTCTTTCCAAGACCATTTCTGAGTGAATGAAACCACAAGTATGTTGTAAGATGATCCAGGATTGAGTTGGATATTATTAACCTGCGGAGAGAGACCATGCTTCCATAGGTACCGGGCGCCAAACGACGATTTGGCTGAAATTTCGAGTCTTACAGAATTGAATGAAACACACTTCATCGTCTTGGACCTGTTCACATGCATCCGGCAATATATATATATATATATATATATATATATATATATATATATATATATATATATATATATATATATATATATACGACTACAAAAATCACATGGTGGTGAGATAAAATGGCCAGAAGAAGAACACCTGGTGGCACTAGCAACCCACTCACCACCCGCAGTAATTGAGGTAAGGAAGGGGCCATTATCCGGGAAAAACAGCCTATGTATACCATGGCCTTAGCAATGATCATGTGATTCTTGTATCATCAACCCTCTCTCTCTCTCTCTCTCTCTCTCTCTCTCTCTCAACTATGATAAATTACCTCTACCTTATGCACTGCCGACAAACCATACGTTATTATACAATTTAGGCCTACCCATAACTCACTCTCTCTCTCTCTCTCTCTCTCTCTCTCTCTCTCGGAGAGAGGAGGGAGGGAATGGAGAATAAGAGAGAGAAGAGGGACGGATGTTTATGCCTTATCTCCTCACTCAAAGGGACGCTCCTTTGCCATTCCCGTATTTATTCTCTCTCTCTCTCTCTCTCTCTCGCTCTCTCTCTCTCTCTCTTTCAGAAAAATGCCCTTTCTCTGTCTCTGTCTCTGTCTGTCTGTCTGTCTGTCTCCCTCTCTCTCTATCTCTCTCTCTCACAGAAAAATGCCCTTTCTCTCTCTCTCTCTCTGTCTGTTTGTCTGTCTCTCTCTTTCTCTCTGTCTGTCTGTCTGTCTGTCTCTCTCTCTCTCTCTCTCTCTCTCTCTCTCTCAGAAAAGTACCCTTTCTCAGTCTGTCTGTCTGTCTGTCTGTCTGTCTGTCTCTCTCTCTCTCTCTCTCTCTCTCTCTCTCTCTCTCTCTCTCTCTCAGAAAAATGCCCTTTATCCACCTCTCTCTCTCTCTCTCTCTCTCTCTCTCCCTTTCCGAGAGAGGAGGGAGGGAATGGAGAATAAGAGAGAGAAGAGGGACCGAAGTTTATGCCATATCTCCACATCAAAGAGACGCTCCTTTGCCATTCCCATATTTATTCTCTCTCTCTCTCTCTCTCTGTCTCTCTCTCTCTCTCTCTCTCTCTCTCTCCAAGAAAAAGAAAAATGCCTTTTATCTCTCTCTCTCTCCCTCTCTCTCTCTCTCTCTCTCTCTCTCTCTCTCTCTCGTGTGTGTGTGTGTGTGTGTGTGTGTGTGCGTGTGTGTGTGTGTAGCTCCCCTAGCACCTGGTGCGGGGTTGGCAGTGTCATAGGAGGAAACTTAGTGCACACTCCATGGTGTCCGCGCGCGCGCGCGTATTCTGAGCGTATATGGGGCAGTGCATGGATGTTATCAGGAGTTGCCACCTGCCCCTATTTCCCATACAAATTTCAGCCACTTACCCCTCGTGGTGCGTTTTTGGTACGCCTTTGAAAATCGCGCTCATGTCAGGCCTATCGCTTTCGACTCTGAGAAGTCCCAAATGAGGCCTATCGCTCTCAATGGATTAAAACTTAAAGGGTAGTCCTGCAGAAGATTTTGTCAGGTTGATACATGGAAAAACTTAGTTTTTCATGCATTAAAAACAAAAAGATTGCTTTTACCCCAATATGAGATATGATTAAAGTCAGACCTTAGGTGTGCCATAGCCTCATCCCTTGTCTGTTGAAGTAACTTCTGAGATGGACACTGCAGGATATGAATGGAAAGGTGGAAGATAGAGTCATCAGCATATGAGTGGATAGGATTAGATGTATAGCTTAGGTCACTGATGAATACAAGGAAGAAAGTTGGTGATAGAGTCCTAAGGAACACCACAACTGACAGCTCTAGGAGAGGAACGGAGGCTGTCTACAACAGCAACTATAGGAAGACCAGAAAGGAAGTCAGAGATGAAGGCAAAAATAGAAGGATAGAAACCACAAGAGGGCAGTTTGGAAATTAAAGATTTATTCCAGACTCGATCACAAGCCTTTGAGATGTTAAATGCAATGGCAAAGATTTTGCCAAAGTACTGAGGGGCAGATGACCAGGGGTCTTAAAGGTAGGTGAGAAGATCGTCAGTTAAGTGTCCCTGGAGGAACCCAAACTCACAGTCAGAAAGAAGGTTGTGATAGGAAAGATGCATTAAAATTGTTTGTTAAGACCTTACTCAAAAAGTTTTGAAACACAAGATGTTAGAGCAATTGGGCGATAGGTAGAGGGATGGGAATGATCACCCTTCTTTGGGACAGGCTGAATGATACCAAACTTTCAGCAAGAAGAAAAGGCACAAGTTGACAAAGGCAAAAGAGGTTACAAAGGCAGCATGAAAGCACAGTGTCTTAAGGTCAACAGGAGGGACTCCATTAGGCCCATATGCCTTCTGCCAGTGATGGCAGACAATACATTAGGTGAAGAAATTTTAATGTCAGCCTTGAGGAAGTCAGAGGGGGGAAGTGATGGAGGACCAGTGCTAAAATCATCTAAGGTGTATTTGGAGGAGAAAGTCTGAGAGAAGATTTCTGTTATATCAGTAGATGAAATAGCTCCAGAGCCATCAAAGTAGAAAAGAGGAAGGAAGGATGATGAGGTAAAGTTGTTAGAAATGTTTTTGACAAGGTGCCAGATGGAACGAAGATAATTTGAGTTGGAGAGCTCAGGGCAATTAGTACGAAAGACATTATTTTTAGTGAAGTGAAGAACAGACTTAGTACGATTCTGGCCAGAAATATAAAAGAGAAGAGATTCAGGGGTGGGTTGGCTCCGGTACCTTTTGTAGGCCTTCTCCTTGTTGTGGAAATCATTAGAACAAGTATGATTAAGTTATTTATTTTTTTTTTTTTGCACTAGTCATAGGATATAAGAAAGGAATGTATGCTTCCATGACCGAGAGCATAGTCTCTATAATGCGCCAGGCTCACTCAGATGGCTCTCGGCCATGGAAACAATAATCATTCCGGGAATATTCAAAGAACTGCCCGAGAGCTTCCCAGGAAGCAGCTCCAAAAGTGTCACAACTGATGCTTCATGGTAGGGTCTACAGGCCTTGCTGGAGTGATAGGACAGGTTAAGGTAAAGAGGAGCCCAAGTCAGAACAAGGATTAATAGCATAAGCAGAAATAGTTGTAAGGGAGAGGTCAAGTATATTGGAATTCTCTCCACAGTAGTCAAAGATATGGGTAGGGCACTGAACATGCTGCTGTACAGTAGGCAATTAAAGATAGAAAAGGTGTAGTCTTGTCAACCAGGTAGATCAGTGAAAAGAGAAGAGATCCAAAGCTGGTGTTGAACATTGAAATCCCCGAGAACAGTGATTTCAATGAAAGTAGGAATTAATAGGATGTGTTTCATCTTAGAAGTAAGGTAGTCGAATAATCTTTCACAGTAGAATTAGGGGATAAGTAAACAACACAGATATGTTTAGACAAAGAATGACAGGATAGCCGAAGCCAGAGAGTTCAGAATTCAGAAGATTCAAGTTCATGAACACGAGAACAAGGTAGGTTGTTGCATACATATACACAATAGCCACCTTTGGCTTTGAAATAAGTATAGAAAAAGTAAGAAGATACAGCTTTGAAAGTATAGAAAAAGTAGGAGGATACAGAGAAGCGTTTGCTATTTTGCCTCAGACAGTTGAGTCTCAGTGACGAAGAGTAGGGGAGGATTAGAGAAGAAGAGGTGGTGCTCAACTGAAAGTTTAGAGGAAAGTCCACCAATGCTGCAGAAATGAAGAAGTGAGTCAGTCAGTGGTTCCATGCATCTCACTTGGTCGTCACTGGGAGAAGAACAAATGGTGGGGCTTTTATGATCCCGTACTCTATGGACCCTGAGGCTTGGTGTTGTGATATCATTTTTAAGAGAATGTTTATTAGAAAGTTTGGTGTGTAATGTGCATGTAGTTTGGTGTCGTCAGTTAGAGGAACGTGTTTTGGGGAGCGTGCTGGCCTACTCTCAGTGTTACTGAAGCATAGAAAAAGTACAGAAAAGGGGCTAGTCCCGAGGACTGATGGATCGGGAGCTCCATTTTTTGAAACGTTGATAATTAATCAGCTGCGTCGAATTATCGTCTTATAAGTCTAACATCAACAGTGGAAAAAACGGTAAAAATTTTAGCATATAAAATTATGAAAGATTTGGAAAGACTTAATCTCATAAATGAACGTCAGCACAGATTCATGCAAGGACGATCCAACCTCACAAACATGTTATCATTCTTCTCAGAGGTCTATGAGGCGGTAAATAGCGATAAAGCTTTCAATATTATTTATCTGGACTTTAGTAAAGCTTTAAAGCTTTTGATAGGGTCCCAAACGAAAGGTGAGGTAGGAAGGTTCGAGCACATGGTATAGACGGTGATATCTTAAAATGGACATAATCCTGACCGAAGAGATGAGAGTAGAACTAAGATTGGGGTCCCTTATTATTTATAATATATATAAATAATCTATATTTAGGAATCACTGGCATTATCAGTAAATTTGTCGGTGACACAAAAATTGGGTGTATAATTAACTCACCTAAGGTCTGTCTTAATCTACAGAAGAATTCAATATACTTTACAAATGGTCTCAAGAGTGGCAAATGGAATATAATGTGGAAAAATGTAAAGTGCTTAACAAGGGGATAACAATCAGATGCTAAATATAACCTACATAATAAAGAAATTCTTATATCGGATTGTGAGAGAGATCTAGGAGTCATGGTTAGTAATTATCTCAAACCAAGGCAACGGTGTATTAATACGAGAAATAAAGCAAAAAGCATCCTGGGATTTATATCCCGATGCGTGAACAAGAGGACATCCAAAGTACCGGTAATATTGCAACTTTATCCAGCATTATCCTATAGATATTTTCAATTTCCTTATCAGTGGCCGCTAATGTTTGTTCATATATTCATATTTACTCTGCTCATCAGGATAAAGTCCAATTTTCAGTTATTTCATCTGTTTCTAAGAGCTCTTCGTATTTCCAGCCCTGAATATTCATGGATTTGGAAAATGAAAATACCTACAGTGGAGTCTCTTTTACCCGAAAATCATGTGACTTTCAAAGTTTCGTTTAATCGATTTTTTCGGATAAAAGATAATGTAAAATTATGTAGGATACAAGGGAGCGGTATTGTACTCACCCATCACTCATTTCTGGCAACGTCTAGCCCACCACCATCACCAGCACCCTTGAAGCCACTCAGTCATCACCAAAACACTTAATACACTGTAGTAACTACATATGTAACTGCATTTTTGTATCTGTAATAGGAACTGTCAACTTAAATAAGTCTTCACTCAAATAAACTTGAATAAACCTTCACCAAAACAATTACATAATTCTCTGTAAGCAATTCGAACAAGTCTAAAACCTAATTGTTTTTTCATATTTTCTGTTTCCTTATTCCATCATTTCCACATCATCCACATCATCTCCCACATTATCCAAATCTTGCGAGGTGGTGGATGGGGGCTGGCGCAAACAACGTTCGCTCTAGAGACTAGCGGAGCAACCGTAACCTAACACTATAGTCGCGGCGCACGACTCTGAGGTTGTCATTATCGTACCCTGGCAACCTACCATTCAAAAGTGCATCCGATTTCGTATCATATTTTTCACGAATCATATTATTATGCACGAATACATTATACACGAATATTATTATACACAAACATACAGTATTATCACGAATCACATGCATCTCATATTATACACGGAATCAGACGCACTTTTGAATGATAGGTTGCCAGGGCACGATAATAACAACCTCAGAGTCGCGCGCCGCGAATATAGTGGCGTGAAACAAGCCCTCCATGTTTGAATTTTTGGGTAGAGTTCAGATTTTTTTGGTTAATCGAAATGAGAACGTTTTAGCAAAACTAACGGTTATTGGCATATTATGGTTAAAGGATTTTCGGTTAAAAGAGACTCCACTTTATAATATTGTGGCCAAATTAAAGTACCACCAAAGCCTTCATAGATAAATCTTATAATCAAGCAAAGTAAACTTATTAATTTACAACCATCCATTACCTTTTCATGACAACAAGAATCTAATTTTACCATACAATGAGATATTTCCAGAGTTCCTCATCTGATGAAACGGTGGAATGTAAATGTACTGTTCAATAATTCATGTTCTGTGAAATAGAGGTTGACCAAGAACACATCTGATATTTTAAGTGGCTGCATTTGCAAAATACCATGCAAAGAGTGCAATAATTTTTTTGTGGGCTAGACAAGAAAAGAACTTGATGCCCGTATCAAGTAACATTAATTCAGTGTTAGGACAGGACAAACATACAGTGCCTTATTTGAACACATGAGAGACGAGAGTCACTGTACAGACTGGGATAATTCCTCCTCGTCCGTGTCTTGGAAATCTTCTAATAATAGGAACATCACTGAATCCAGTGTCATCAACAACAGTCTCTTAATATGAACCTGAGAAGTGGGATGTACAAGTTAGGTAACTTCAACACAGAGAAAATATGTAGCCTAGTTAAGATCACATAATTTGATATATCTCATTTGTGGGTGTTTTTCCTCGCCTCATAATTTATCTAACACAAGTATATGACGGGATTGGTGTATGAGTGTTTATGCATTTATTATTCTGTATGTACAGACTGTGTTTAAGCCCTCACGAGTGTTTTGTTTAGTAGTGGAATTTTCTCATATGAGCGGCCCAACCTGGCCCGGCCCAAACCAACATGGCCTTACCCGGCCCGACTGTAACGCTTTGAGAAGCTTATTTCCCAGCAAGGCCGATCAAAGCGTGGTTTGCACCATATGATAGCCCCGTTCTTTATTATTTGTTTTTGACAGTTTTCATTACACCCCGGTGGTGTACGTGGCATGTGACACGTGCCAAGTGCAGCATGATGAATATCTTCAAATGAGGGCCACAGCCCAAACAGTTTGTCATAAAGGCATGAAACTTGCTAGCAGATGGCCATCAATATTCTCTGGGCATCCTTGGGGTGTAAGGGGACATTTCAGTGCTTTCGGATTAAAATGGTTTCGCTCTTACCTCACAGACGAAGGCGTTTTTGTGTTTATACTGTAAGTATATTTGTGAATATTTTTATGTGCACTTACACTTACTTATATATCTATGGTTTTATATGAGTTTATGTAGGAATGTACAGTGTGTAGTTGCATTCATATATATATATATATATATATATATATATATATATATATATATATATATATATATATATATATATATATATATAGGGGAGTGTATGTGAGGAGGTGGAAGGGGAGAGAGGGAGGAGGAAGCCAAGGATGAGCTGGAGGGATCGAGTGGAGAGGTGTATGAGAGGAGGGTGTAAGGTGGGAGCAGGGAAGTGAAATGGCGGGGGACAGAGCGACGTGGAGGCAATTTGTTGGTGGCCACCCCGTATGGGATTAAGGCGTTTGGCTATATATATATATTTACAGTATATATATATATATATATATATATATATATATATATATATATATATATATATATATATATATATATAACAACGCGCCAATAGTGACCTAGAGGCTCATGGGGAAGGTGCTCAAGAGGAGTCTACAATAAAATATCGCCAATAACAGCTTCAATAATAACGTTTTCGGCAATAACAGTAAGTTACAATAGATACCCAGTTTCTATAATAATGATGTTTTTTTTCGTGAATAGCAAGTTGTTATACTGCCAATACGTCCATGACAAGATGAGGAATGAAACAAACAAGCAAGAAGAGATGAAGGAAATTGCCGAAAATGTGAGTAGTAGCGAGGAGGAGAGGGGGGAACCTCCCCTCACCACCTCCCCTGACTCGCCCACCGCCGTCCTCCACTGCCCCACCTGACTCACCAGCCGCCTCCCTCTCCACCTTCACAGCCCCACCTGACTCACCTGCTTCACCTGGCATACCTGCAACCCCCATCATAATGACTGTTGCTGCATTCTGGAAGAAATGTAACATTCAACAGGCCGTAAATTTCTTCTTCAAAGCCTGGAATAATACAACATTGGCAACCGTTAAACAAGCGTGGTGCGGCCGGGGTGGTGGCGGGGGCACTGTAAGTGCGTTGCCGCGCCTCAGAACCCCTGTTGTTTAAGTCTATCAGGCCTGTTGTCTACTGTTGTTACGGTGACTGCCCATATTTTTGTTATTGCAGGTATATCTGTAGTACAATGTCTGAAAAATTTGACCTTTTTTGTGTCTCTAAGGGCCAAAAAATGTCCAGGTATTAGGGGGTACCGCCCATATGTAATTTTTCCCATAAGATTATGTATTCTCAGTGCACGAATTCCCAGTGCGCGAGGTAGTGGACCGCCCAATCTCTCGTGCACTGTGCGAGCCTACTGTATGTATATATATATATATATATATATATATATATATATATATATATATATATATATATGTACTAGCAGGAGTTCCCGGCGTTGCCTGGCTAAAGAGGCAAACACTCTACTCCTATCTGGTCTAGTTCAATCTTTCTTTCTACTCCAGAAAGACCACGTACCTCTTATGCTTTTGAAGAGGGATAATAAGAGGTCCAAGAACTTCCCATTTCAGGTTTCGCATACTAACGCACAGTATTTGTGCACACTTGTTTACTATTACCCGTGATCTTAAATGACCTTGGAGGTCGACCTCACGTTGTCTATGTCTGAACTGGAGGTCATGTGAGTCTCCATGCCAAAAATTGGGCTGCTGGGTTCAGTTGCTCGAGGTTGTATTGACTGGTGACCTGAAATGACCACTGACTGGTCACCTCAAATGACCTCGGAGGTCAGCTTCACATAGCTTATGTCCAAACTAGAGATACGTGAGTCTCCATTCCAAAAATTGGGCTGTCAGGTCCAGTTGTTCAAGTGTGTATTACCAGTGACTTCAAATGACCTCCAACATGTGACCCCAATTGACCTCGGAGATCAACTTCACATAGTTTGTGTCCGAACTGGAGGCCATGTGAGTCTGCACGCCAAAAATTGGGCTGCAGGGGTACCCGGCGTTGCCCGGACCAAAAAAACGGCGAACACTATCAGTGACCTTAAATGACCCATACCTGAAAATTGACCCCCTCTAAAACCATCCTTGAGTCACCCTGATTCAGAATAAATATGGGTCTTGAGGTCTCTGGCCCTTGGCTTGAAAGTGATTGAAGGTCAAACAAAAAAGCAAAAAAATAATGTGGCTCATATATACAGTATATCTATATCTAAATCTATCTGTCTATCTATCTATCTAATCTGTCTATCTATCTATCTATCTATCTATCTATCTATCTAGAGAGAGAGAGGGGACACACACACACACACGCACACACACACACACACACACCGCTCGATGGCGCAGTAGTAACGTTCTCGCTTGCTATCTGGTAGACGGGAGTTCACGCTTCGCTCAGGTTGCGAAAAGTTTCACTGACAAAGTGGGTGGTTACTGTCCCCCTTGAGCAAGGGGATGGGTGTGTGGGTGTGTGAAGGTCACAGCCTTGCCCTTAGATCGGACTATATGAGCTCTCAGCTCCCTTCCGGGAGGGTAAAATGCTGACGATCACGACCATCAAGTGATCCTGACCGACCCGGTGAATTACACACACACACACACACACACACACACACACAGATGAGGATGAAACACAGGCAGTCAAATAGGGTGGAGACTGACAGATGGAGGAAGAGACAGACGGGCAGGGACAGCATTATTAACCAGCAACCAGTAAACAACCCGTCTCCTACAAACAAGTGTAATTTTATACGTCCAGGTTTTCGTTTTAGTTTTAGGCGCAGGCTGAAATAAACTTGTCTCATGGGCAGCCTGGATATCGAACCCGGAATCTCTTGGATACTGGGAAATTGTGTTTCCAATTACCCCCGTACTATTATTAAATTGAAGTTAAAGCAGGTTCAGCCCAACAGGGACCCAAAACACTCCATACAGAGCTGGATATTAGCAGGACCAGGGAAATTCTTTTGGCCAAGGACGTCTCTTATGATAAATTACTGCCAACTGTAGGACGTCATGTTCTTGAGCTTATAATCCAGATGAGGAAAGACTTTTGGAAATTGAAGACTCTGATATTATTTTCATTAAGGCCTTCAGCACAGTATGGCTGTTCCAGACTCAGTGGTATTAGAAAATTTACAATAATTATTGACGGAATTCACCTACTGAATACGGTGGCGCCATTTCTTAGTTTATCTATCATCAGTAAATTTTACTGACATCGATAAAGACCAATAAAGAACTCAATATGTGAATGGGCCCTTGAAGTCTGTATTAAATCCTTCAAGCTAAAAGTATAAATAAACAATAAATCGTCACGGGGCAGCAATAATACATGCAGGAGTCATTACAGGTAACGATATGCTTCAAAGAAACGTAACTTTTCCTACGACGAGGTATTATTGGATGGAGCTAGAATATCAATATGGCTGGTATAAGAAGAAATAACCCTATTCACAACCGCGTCAAAATTAGTATTTGATGTAGGCTGACACAATCAACTTTTTTCACTTGAGAGTAATAACGGCCTCACAGTGTACATACTCGTACATTCACCATTTACCCATTCCTTGCCGGAAGAACTCTAGTGTATTATCTGGGCTGGAACTAGCCCAAACATAATAATGTGAGCGTTAATATAACATTCCTCAACTACCACTACAAGCTAGCTGAGTCTGGCAAATCAAGTTTTTGAGCAGCAAGGAAACATGGGCAAATAACTTTGTGTAACCTGATTTGAACCTTATGGAAAGGACTCACACACATACAAAAAAATAATTTAAAATATTGTAAGTGTTATCTTAGCCAAATAATTATTGTAACCTTACACGTACTTTGTTCTTGCCATCATCAGGCCTGGAGAGTATTTCAGCTGGAGTAATTAGATACAGTACAGCATCCATGAAGCCGTTATCCACAAAGGTTCTCTACTAAACTGAATAATAATTATCTGGTAATATCAACAACGAAATTGAAAATATATGCGTCCTCTTGCCAGATAATCTATTAAGGAGGGCTGCCATGATTCCCATAAAGAAGTAGAAGACAGGAGTAAACTAAAAACTCGTATTATCCTAATGAAAGAATTAAATCGTCATCCCAATGATGCCTTTTTTTTATTTATTTCCATTGGTGCAACGTACAAATAACATTTTTTGGGGGGAAGGGGAGTTTTCTTGTACTGAGAGATATAAAAAGGTCTACGTCTATTCGCTCTGGTTCGTAAGGCCTCCTGAGTTAAAGATATCTGTAAGTAGCTGCAAAAACATCAGTACTTGAAATGAACTATTAATACCGACATCTTAGTTGTAGGCTGTTGTACAATATAATGGCCTGTAGAGATTTAACAGATCACTAAAGCTAAGTTTTCTTTTGTTCCTTTGTTTCCTTTTTGTACTAATAGGACTTTCATATTCAGAACAACTATTATTGCATATATCCACAAACAATATTACTCTGCTGACTGTGAACATGGGAACGTGGTGGTGTTACAACTGTCACCTTAACCCTCGCATATTCATGAAAACTATAGTATTCTATTCTCGCTAATGCCAGATGCTATTCAGCTGAGGGTGAGTCACCTGCAACACAACTGTTTATATAGATGATTCATACCTGTACACAGGGAGATGGTGGCAGCGATGATCATAGTGAGGAGAACTCCCATGATTCCCACATAGCAGTAGGAGATGTCATAGAAAGAAGGAACTGACTCCTCTCTGAGGAAAGAAAAAAATGCGGTCGTCTTATTCTAATACTCTATTTACTTTTAATTGATCTAAAATAGGCATCTCTCAGTGCTGAATGCTGAGCTGTAAGAGTATATTAAAATTATAATATGCGTGGAACTAGCCGATTTAAAGTGAAAGGAAAGGATATTCAGCTATTGTCTGTTACTAAATTGTAAGAAGACATTAACCCAAGAATATGAGGCTAGACAGTAAAACGTGTTATGGAAATAACGTTGAGCTGTAGTACTGTAATATGCTGCCACCTACCTGTTACATGATGTTACCATTAAAACACTATGATTGCCAAGAAAATGTGCTACTGAAAGGATGCAGAGCCATAGACTTGTCGTTTATTGCCAGTTAACTACAAGAACTAAGCTGCTTAACCCCTTGACGCCGGGCTAGAATCTGTTCGTGCTTGAACTCATCACTGAAAAATTCCACATAATAGCCTTATTTCTAACTGTCATATCTTGGAAACTATAGCAGTTTGGGAAATGAATTAATAACCATATTTCTCAACAACTCTCCATATTGCAAATGAAATCATCCCCAGTTCTGTAGGTGGTTCCGTTGACGAGTAGGGAGCTGCTGAAGATGTGTAACTTTCGTGGATAACGGGGCTGCATCCAAGATGGCGCTCCTGGCCACGACTTTGGTCCCGTGGCGCGTGGGCTGGCCAGCCTTTGGTACTGACTAAGTGAGCACTGAGGAGTGTTTGCAATGCTGTCCAGCACTAGTTACCTTCATACAGAATCTTCAACACTTCTCTACTCATAGCTATTATTTTGAGTCATCACTCTGTACATGTGGCTAATCTTTGATTTTCCAGCTTTAACGGACTGATACTTTGCCCTGTTGGTGTGTGGAAGAACTCTCACAAATGCAATAAAAAAGTGCCAAAAATAGTTATTTTCCCATAATTCTCAACAAACTTACACTTTGCACTTTCATTTTCCATTGGTATGTCTTATGCAGGTGACAGTATTCCCAAAATTCTGAAAAAACATGAGGTAGACACTTGTACAGGACTTTTTTTTAGGCATCTTCTTTTGGCCTAGGACTTTAACTTACCTTACAACTTGTGTTCTGCAACACTTATTCTACATGCACTGGATATCACATACACAGAGCATATCACATACTTTCTATAATACTACCAAATGCCACAAGATACACAAAAGTACTACACAAGAAAGCGATTTTCTTTCCCTTTCACTAGGTGCTAGGGTAACTATAATTATATACACGTTCAGTGTCACGGATCAGCATTGCACTTATTTCATAACTAATAAATTATAAAGCATAACAGTACTGGTACAAAATTCCCCCCCTATTTACAATCACCCACATGCCCAACAGCACATTCACTCCATTGCCTCCGCTCATTCGCTCTGTTGTCCCCACTGCTGAAGGTCGTATCCATTCTCATCCACCAGTTTTTACATGGAAGCATGGCACTATCATCACTATCCCTAAACCCAACAAAGACCCCAAGTTACTCTCCTCACATCGCCCCATCACACACCTCTGCACCCCCTCTAAAGTCACTGAACGACTGGTACTACAACTAGTCACACCTCACATTCCCCTAGTCACAACATGGTTTTAGGCCACTCCACTCCAAAAACACCCTTCTTACAGACCTTACACAGAGAGTTTTCGATGGCATGAATTCAGCTAGGCCACCACACAGAACACTCCTAATCGCACTAGACATTAGCAAAGCTTTTGATGCCATCCCCCGCCACAACCTCACAAACAAAATACTCAACACAAACATGCACAATAACACAAAAAGATGGCTGGCAAACTACTTAGCAGGCAGATGTGCACACGTAACATTTGCCGGTCAGTCTTCTAAAATCAGAAACTTCACAAAAGGCGTCCCCCAAGGATCTGTTTTGTCCCCTACACTCTTTAACCTATACATGCACGACATACCCACACCCCACACACCACAGATACACATAGCTTCCCATGCAGATGATATAACACTTACATGCACGCACCAAAACGCATACACAGTTGCACACATCATTCAACCTTACCTTAACACACTACACGAATGGTTCACCACAAACAGGCTCAAAATAGCCCCAGCCAAATCTACAGTGACTCTTTTCACAAGCTGGACAACAGAACACAGTCACATCCCACACCTCACCATAAACAACACTCCCCTTTCTCTCTCTCACACACACACACACACACACACACACACACACACACACACACACACACACACACACACACACACACACACACACACACACACACACACACACACACACACACACACACACAAACTCCTTGATGTAACATACAATACATCAGTGTCATTTAAAGAACACATCACAAACAATAAAAATAAAATAACACCAAGACTCTTCAATGCTTTGAGGCCACTTGCCCATACAACATTCGGACACAACAAAGAAACTACCACCACAGTATACAAACAGTATATACGTTCAGTGATGAATTATACAAGCCCTGCCTGGGCTTCTAACCTAACCAAAACACACTGCAACACTCTACGGACCATACAGAACAAGGCCCTAATAATAATCACAGGCTACACAGCTACTACACCCACAGACCACCTACATCAAGAAACCAAAGTCCTCAAAGTCAAGGATCACCTAGACATGAGAGGCACCCAGTTTCTTGCTGGAGCCTCCACAAACCCACAACATCCACTGCACCATATGGCAGCACATCCACCCACACCAAGGAACATCAAAACAATACCCAGCACACGATATCATACACAAATACTGTCATCTCTCCCCCCCTCGCCCACCTCAGACCAGCTTCCAGAAGCATATCCACAGTCAGATCACTCGCTGCTCCATTCAGTCACTTAAAGACAACACACAGCTGCATGCACGGCCTCCTGACATCCACCCTTCTGAATCCTATCTTCCTCGTGAGGACAGGGTCCACCTGGCCAGGCTGAGATGTGGGCACCATCCAGCCCTCTTAAGCTACCAGAAGAGGCTGGATGACTCCGTCGCTGATGCCTGTCCAGGATGCAACATAGCACCCCATACTATTAAGCACCTTATTGAAGACTGCATTGCACACAATCACCTACGCCAACAACACAACATACACTCTTTGAGAGCGCTGTGGGAAAGCCCGGTCTCGGCCATGGCCTTCCTAAGGGACTTGGGGCTGTTCGGCCAGACTGCCTAGGGAACAACTACTACTACTACTACTACAAGATTTGAGTGAATTTGAGTGATTATTCCGTGTGCTAATAG
Organism: Coenobita brevimanus; assembly: GCF_032717465.1. Lineage (NCBI taxonomy): Eukaryota > Metazoa > Arthropoda > Malacostraca > Decapoda > Coenobitidae > Coenobita > Coenobita brevimanus. The sequence goes on along the minus strand of NC_136988.1, from coordinate 7,027,645 downwards.
TGCATCTGTGTTTAAAAGTGTCTTGGAAGTACTATTCCAGTGTAAGGCATGAAGTACAGAGTATGCTAGAGTTTTCCTGTGTGTTATAAGTGTCAAAAGCTTTGTCCAGGCTTGTGTTTGTTTATCTATGTTTGGGCCAAATACTGTGACTACGGTGGGTGGTTATTGTTCTCGTTGAAGTGACGAGTATTACCCTGCATAAATTTAGAGCTATGATTGCGTGAGTGTTAACTGTATGTTGTTTCGCCAGTAAGAACAGTTTATACCCAGTATAACCGTTCGGAACTGAATGCAACTTCGTTTTGTTTTTATTTCTTTGAGCCGATGTTCTAGGCTGAGTGCAATTTTGCAATGTTTTGACATGTCTTTGTTAGAACTGAGCTTTATTTTGGAGTGATACAGCAGTTCAGTGTAACTGTTGTGTGTTAACAGTAGTGTGAGAACGATTTTTGTGACAATCTAAGCAGTTTGTGGCAATCATCTGTGATTGTGGTTGGTGCCATTGTGTTGGTAGATGTATACAACTGCAGTCTAGTATTTTTATACTTGGTGTCTTTAGTGTGTAAGTGAGTAGTGTTCACTTAGATTTTGCATTGTTTCCACCAGTGAAAACAGTTTATATCCCATGTTTACAGTTATTTAGTGATTAGAGTTTTGATTGCATTTCCCACCACTAGCCTACCATTATTTAGGCAACTTGGTTAACTTTTTCTTCTCTCTTTTTCATCTCATGGTAAGTTAGAATACTTAGCAGGTAGATCCCCCCTCTTACCTTACTTCACTTGAAAAGACAATTAGCTTCTCAACATTTAAATCACCATTGCTGCAATGTAACTCCCTGTTAATTTGTTTCAAAAGGTTCACCATACCGGTACATGTCCTTGTATTTGTGTACAGATAACACCTTTTTTTTTTCTCAGTTACAGATAAATTTATTTTTTCTCCCTGTTTACAGGCACTGCTACATGTAGTGTTTTATTTCCGTGCCCATGTATTCCAGATAGTATCAAATCCTTAGCACCTTCATTCCAGGTGATAACACATTTTCACTTGACAGCATTCAATTAAAACTCTGTTCTTTAGAACAGCAGCAATCAAAATGTCCTGGAACATTATGTGCTCACCTTGCTCCAGTAGCTTCATTGGATTTTTCTTCACCGACGCTCTTTTGTTTGAATGATCAGCAAACTCTGCTGTGATCTTGGGGAAAAGCTGTCTGAAGCTACTAACAAAATCAATATCCTGACTTGCAGGATTGATATGTTGGGGGAGTTTGTGGCAAGCAACATTGGAAACAATGTGGAGGGGAGCAACATCCCTAGGTCGAGGACTGCTGTTGCCCAAGGCAACACTGACATTGTCCCTCCTCCTGCCACTGAAACTAACCAACCCTCATCGTAACAGAATAATTTCCAGGTAGTGCGAAATGGTGCGAGAGTGTCAAGGATGCGACGCATTTTACCAGTCACCACCTACAATAGATTCCAGATACTGGCTGATGCTGATGAAGAAACTCATGAGGCTCGACTGGTGGGGCACTCAATCATCCGTGAACAGTCCTGGAGTTCTGTGGAAGAGCACCAACTAAAAGAAAGCGATATTGCATTCCAGGTGCTGGACTCGATGATATAACTGAGGCTGTGGACACTGTTTTGGAAGGTATAAATAATTACAACGATGTAATGCGAACCTTGTCTGAAGAGCTCCTGAACAAGTTCAAGTTGATGCTGCAGCATTACAAGAAAAAAAAAATAATAATATTCTGATTTCATGTGTTCTCTCCAGGATTGCAGCAAGCAGTGTCTTCTACAGCAAGGCTTTTAACTTAAATAATCATATTAAGTTACTTTGCTTACAAGAGGGTACTGAGTCTGTAGACACCTGGAATCATTCCTATAAGCAGTGGGCTCTGTTTGCACATGATAGTCTGCACTTAAATCCAGTTGGCTCTGCTTGTCTTGGTCGTTTATTGGATGATGCAGTGTGTTTTATTCTGGCAAAAAAGCACTCATCATACGAGGCCTATAGGCGAGTCGATGTAGATGTCATGAATCATAAACAGACAAATGGAGGGAAGCATAGTACAGCTCTTCTTGTGAATGCACATAGTTTGCCAAATTAATTTTCTGATTGAGAAGCTTACATTCTAGCTGAAAATTCTGATGTAATAGGCATAACAGAATCATGGCTCAACACGAAACAATGAGATTTCTTAAGCAGAGTACAGTATTTTTTGTAGTGAGTGAAATAATAGAGTGGCGGGCATTGTACTGTATTATATTAAAGTAGGACTTCATCCAGTCGTAATTCATAAGCCCTCTATTGATAACGTTGATAGTATTTAGCTTCACCTTAGAAATACATCCCGTGGCAAAACAGTAGGCCTACTTGGATTGATTTATCATCCATCAGCACAGACCAGTAACACAGGTAGTGAAATTTACAACCAAATTGCTGAAACATGTAGCACCCATAATACTGTAATCTTTGATGATTTTAATTTACCAGTTGCCAAATGGAGAGAGACTTTGTTGTCACACACAGGGTTGGACCTGTACACTAACTTGCAAGAAATTTCATTGCATCAGTTCGTAGACTGCCCAACACGAGGAGTTAGCATATTAGACCTGATTTTGGCCACATCGGAAAACTTGGTAAATAATGTTATCGTAAGGGAAGAATTTGGTACTAGTGACCATCACATGGTCACATTCAACATCAGTTTTAGTAACGACAATGTCAGGGCTAGTTTTGAGAAAGTGCGTGAGTGCAAGAGAGTGGACTTTCAAAAATTAAAGGAAATAATTGGTTCTAGGGACTTGGACCCCACTGTTCAAACAGTGGATATTAATGAAGTATGGGAATTATTTGGATACTCTCGGTAAAGCAGTAGCATTATGTATTCCAATGCAAAACCGCCGGCCTGCTATACGCAAATGGTGGAATGTGGAAATTAAGTGTTGCCTATCAGCTAAAAACTTGTGCACAAAAATTATACCATAATAAAGAATCAAAATAATAAAACTAAACATGATGCTCTTCGTCAAAAAGAAAAAATATTGAGAAAGCAGAGTAAGAAAAGCTTTGAAACTTACACTGCATGCGTCTGTAAATCCAGCCCGAAAAAAATTTTCAGCTATACCAGAAACAAGAAGGTAATATCACCAACCATTGGGCCACTAGTCACAGATAATGGAGAATATACCGAAGATGAAACAGAGACGGCTAAATTTCTGAACACTTTCTTTGCATCCGTAATTACAATTGAACATACAGAGTCCATCACCACAGCTTTTCCTGTTACCTTAGAAGAGGGCAGCATAATTAGCGACATTATTGTTAGCGAGAATGACGTACGACTTGCCATCGGTAAACTTAAAGTAAGTAAAACACCAGGGCCAGACATACTATCTCCACGCATTCTTAAAGAAGCAGTGAATGTAATGTCAAAGCCATTAGCTGACCTATTCAATAAATCAATTAGAAACAGTAAGGTGCCTCATGAATGGAAACTAGCAAATGTAACCCCGATATTCATGAAGGGCAACAAATCACAGCCAGGAAATTATCAACTTGTAAATTTTTCAGTAGTGTGCAAATTGTTGGAAACTATTCTCAGAGATAAATTTGTTAAGCACTTAGAAATAAATAAGCTCATCAAAGATTCACAACATGGTTTTCGAAACAATCACTCTTGCTTCACGAATCTCTTGGATTTCTTCTATGATATGTTCAATATATGTGATGAGACCAGATCTGTTGACATTGTACATGTCAGTTTTCTAAAAGCATTTGAGAAAGTTCCCCATAAAAGATTACTTCAGAAATTGAATGCACATGGGTTCAGAGGGAATGTGTTTGGGTAGAATGATAATTGGCTTACGGAATATAAACAGAGGGTCATAATAAATGGTAATCAGATTGGAAAGATGTTACCAATGGTGTGCCACAGGGCTCTGTATTGGATCTTGTTCTGTTTTTAATATACATAAATGATATAGATAAGGGTTTAAATTGTAAAATAACCAGATTTGCTGATGATACTACAACTGGTAACAGATCAGACATCTTTACAGAGGCAGGCAATACAGAGTTTTTTTTTTTTTTTTTTTATGCGAGGAAGAAGGAACCAAAGGCCATGAGCCCGCAGTAACAGTTCCCCCCAAGAGAAAAACAAAATACAATATAGAGCCAAATTCAAGATCCGATCATTTTGAGATGCCTGGACACACTGCGTTTGAAAGACTGGAGATCATAGGCAGCAGGAAATACAGACAGAGGGAGACAGTTCCAGAGCTGACCTGTTGCATAAATGAAAGACTGGGAGTAACGGTTAACTCTTGCATTAGAGAGTTGGACAGAAAAAGGATGAGAGTTTGCTGCCAGACGGGTGCTACGCGCCCGTCGTAGAGGTGGAGGAATGCAAGCAGACAGTTCAGAGGAGCAGTGACCATTAAAGTAGCGATAGAAAAGAGATAAAGATGCAACAGTGCGGCGAAGAGACAGAGGTTGAAGGGAGTCAGTAAGAGGAGGAGAGTTAATGAGACGAAAAGCCTTTGACTCCACCCTATTGAGAAGAGCTGTATGTGGGGAGCCTCCCCACACATGAGAGTTGTACTCCACACAGGGGCGGATAAAACCCCTGTATAGAGTCAACAATTGCGCAGGGGTAAAGAAAGAGCGGAGTCGGCTTAGCACACCCAATCTCTTGGAAGCAGATTTTACAAGAGATGTAATATGATCTTTCCAAGATAAGTCCCGAGTAAATGAAACCCCAAGCATGTTCAAGGATGATGCAGGATTAAGCTGAATATTATTAAACATTAGTGGGTATACCTGTGGAAGATTTTGTCGGGTTGATAGGTGTAAGAACTGAGTCTTAGATGCATTAAAGACAACCATATTATTTTTACCCCAGTCAGAGATACGAGCCAAGTCAGACATTAGGTATGCCATAGCCTCATCCCTTGTTTGTTGAAGTAACTGTTGAGATGGGCGTTGCGGGAACCGAATGGAAAGGTGAAGGGTGGAGTCATCAGCGTATGAGTGGATAGGGTTAGATGTACAGCTCAGAAGATCATTGATGAATAAAAGGAAGAGAGTTGGTGATAGGACAGAGCCCTGAGGAACACCACTGTTGATAGATCTAGGAGAAGAACGATGGCCGTCTACAACAGCGGCTATAGAACGACCAGAAAGGAAGCTAGCAATGAAGGCACAGATAGAAGGATAGAAACCGTAGGAGGGCAGTTTGGAAATTAAAGATTTATGCCAGACTCGATCGAAAGCCTTTGAGATGTCAAGTGCAATGGCAAAGCTTTCGCCAAAGTCCCGAAAGGAGGATGACCAGGAGTCTGAAAGGTAGGTGAGAAGATCGCCAGTGGAGCGTCCCTGACGGAACCCATACTGACGATCGGAAAGAAGGTTGTGATAGGAAAGATGCCTTAAAATTTTTCTATTAAGAATTGACTCGAAAACTTTTGAAATACAGGACGTTAAAGCAATTGGACGATAGTTGGAGGGTTGGGGAGTGGTCACCCTTCTTTGGGACTGGCTGAATGAGAGCAAACTTCCAGCAAGAAGGAAAGGTACAAGTTGACAGACAAAGACGAAAGAGTTTGCCTAGGCAGGGTGTAAGCACAGAAGCACAGTTCTTGAGAACAACAGGAGGGACCCCATCAGGCCCATATGCCTTGTTAGTACTGAGGCCAGTGATGGCAGAAAATACATCAACTGAAGACATTTTAATGTCAGCCATGAGGAAGTCAGAGGGGGGAAATGATGGAGGAACAGCACCGGAATCGTCTAAGGTAGAATTGGAGGAGAAAGTCTGTGCGAAGAGATCTGCTTTATCAGTAGAAGAAATAGCTACAGAACCATCAGAGTAGAAAAGAGGAGGGAAGGATGATGAGGTAAAGTTGTTAGAAAGATTTTTGGCAAGATGCCAGAAGGAGCGGGAAGAATTCGAGTTGGAGAGTTGAGAGCATTTAGTATGGATGAAATTATTTTTAGTAGAGCGAAGAACAGACTTAGCACGATTCCGGGCAGAAACGTAAAGATGATGTGATTCAGGGGTGGGTTGGCTCCGGTACCTTTTGTAGGCCCTCTCCTTGTTGTGGACAGCATTAGAGCAAGCGTGATTAAACCAAGGCTTTCTTCCGTTAGTCAAAGGATATGAGAAAGGAATGTATGCTTCCATGCCCGAGAGAATAACCTCCGTAATGCGCAAGGCACACTCAGATGGCTCACGGCCATGGAAGCAATAATCATTCCAGGGAAAATCAAAGAAGTACTGCCTGAGGGCCTCCCAGTCTGCGGCTCCAAAATGCCACAGACGACGTTTCCCCGGAGGGTCCACAGGCCGTACCGGAGTGATGGGACAGGTTAAGGTAATAAGATTGTGATCGGAGGAGCCCAACGGAGAGAAAAGATTAACAGAGTAAGCAGAAGGATTAGTTGTGAGGAAGAGGTCAAGTATGTTGGAGCTGACCTCAAACGACTGTTTAATTGGTCCCAAACCTGGCAGGTGGACTTTAATATTAGTAAATGCGAAGTGCTAAACATTGGAAATAGAAATGAAAAAGCCAGTTACACCATGATTAACAATCAACTAGATAATGTCAGTCATGAAAACGACTTAGGAATTATTATCACAAATGATGTTAACCCCTAAAGTGCTACCAGGATCGATTGATCCTTTTTCAGGATATCGCAAGATACCGAATGTGATTGATTCAGGGGCTCAATTAAAACCTAGGAAAAACATGCTCTGGCCCAATTGTGATTATATCCCTTCCAACCAATCAGAACTAAGTGCTGAATAGGGGGGAACGAGGAAGGGGAGGAATGAAGGAGGAAAGGGGTGGGAATGTATCGAAAACGGGAGTCACACTGCCTGGAAGGGTAACTATTTTCAACTTAGACGGGCTACAGCTCATGAACCAGTTGGTCTAAAATGCTCTGCTTTGTGGCATAAGGTGTGTTAATTCAAGCTTTAAACCTTGAGCAAAACACTTTTTACTTCTGTATGACTAAAAAAAAAAAACAGCTCCATACAGGTATACAGATTTTCATGCCAGACAGTCGATCGAACTGTGTATCCTAGGGGTTAATCCAAGCAGACAGTGTTCGGAGGCTGTTAAGAAAGCCAACAAATTATTTGGATTCATTGGTAGAATGTTCGAATATAAATTCAATAATATCATCCTCACCTTATATAATTCTCTAGCTTGCCCACATTTAGAGTATTGTATCCAGTTCTGGTCACCGTATTATAAAAAAAGATAGAAACTTGAAAGAGTACAAGGTCTTATAGCCAAAATGATACCTAGCTTGAGAAACAAACCATACGAGGAGCCTTTAGAAGCCCTAAATCTCTTCACCCTAACTAAATGCAGGTTATGATATATAATTTAAGTATTTAAAATATTCAGAGGGCATGATAACATGGCTGTTGATAAATACTTCATAGCTGATCACTGAATTATACTAGAGGCAATGGGTACAAAATAGTTCGCAAACGATTGCAGTCACATGAAACTAAGCATTTCTTCTTTAAAAGCGCCAGGCAAGGCTGCTGCACCACCCCTGAACATCCACACTGTGCGCTGAGTATATTCCACGCTGTGTCTACAGACGCCCTTTTAACTCAACATGCCCATACATGTCATGCCTTAGTTATTTACTATTTAATTATTCATTTTACTTTACTACTTTCTCTTCTAGGCTATTCAAACGGGTAGCTTATAGATAGAGTATTTTAGAATGTAACTTTTCCCCTCAGTTTTTCCTATAATATTTCCATGTCAGTTTTTCCATGCTGCATGGTGGTTTTTCTCACTTTTTCTTGCCAGTTTTAACTGGAGGGTTTGGAGGCGGGGGGAGCCTTCTTGCTTTACTATATTTATCTTTCAGCATGTAGAATTAGATCTTGTGTGTTATAGCCTACTCTGTAACAAGCAGCCTCGAAAGGACCATAAGGTCCGTTGCTGTTTGCCTTCCTTTGTACTCCTTTGTACATTATCACTTAGCCTTTTCACACCTCCCTTTGGGAGGAGTTTGGCAGGGGGTGGACGACGCAACAGGGTCCCATGCACTGGGGAGAGAATCAGATGAGGTGCCTTCAGAAGACATGGGTGTACACCTCACCAAGGCACGAGAGTGACTGAGTCATGCTTGCTTGCGCCACTTGGAGTCTCTTACAACCCTTTGGTGGTGAAATCAAATGGTGGCTGCTTCAAATTATTGCACAGGGAAATGGACCCTCAGGGTCTCAGACAATATTAGTATGCATGCTCAGTTTTGTCTTACCCAGACAAAGCCAGGTTCCCTGTAATTCTTATCTATATTTGCAAATGTGTGTTTGTGAATTTGTTCACTATGGAAATGAAAGGAAAAAATATGGAGCACCCAGAAGGATTCTAAAAGAAGTTTTTTTTTTTTTTTTTTCTGGTGATTCATTTGTGTAGTTTCAAGTTGTTAAAATGTGCCCCTGATGGGCAGAAGTACAAGATCAACATGGAGATGCTCAGAAGCCAATTATGTACAGTATTAACTACCTCCTATAACCATATTAATATTGCAACAGGTTGCTCGAATGGCTGGATGGGTGGGATTGACAGGTGAACAAGGTGGGTGAGAAAAGTGTGGAGAGCGGGTGGTCTGGGTGGATGGGTTAGGTGAGCAAGGTGGATGGGTTGGATGGGTGGGTGTTATGGGGTAGCACAGAGTAGCGCTGGTGAGTGTGTTGGGGTAGGGTAGAGAAATGGGGTGAGTCAGTGTGTGTGCAAGACAGACTACTTGGGGTAAGTCAGTGGGCAGGATGGGTTCCGGAAAGGTGGACAGGGTGTGTTGGGTGGGTGGGTGGATAGGAAAGGTAAGTGAGTTGGAGTGTTGGGTTAGTTGGTGGGCAGTGGGAAAATTGGTCGATTGGTAATATGTGGGTGGGTGGTAAGCGTGGGAAGGGTGGAGAATTGAGCGGAAATACAATAGGTGGCTGGGTGCGTGGACTGGGTGGGAAGGATGTGTGAAAGGGTAAGTAGTGTGAAAATATATCCATGGGGATAAGATTGCGAGTGAGGGGGTAGGTGTATGCACTGGGTGGGTGGTTGGATAGGTAGTGGGAATATAGGTTCATGGGTTCATAGGTAAATGGTAGGAATCAAGCCAGAGGAAATATATCTCAGGGGAAAAAGGGTCAAGCGAGGATCTTAGGTCCACTGGATAAAACAGGATACTGAGGTATGATTCTCACTGGGAAGAGGGACCCAGGGTCTCAGACAATGCCAGTATGCAAGGCCAGATTTTTTTCCCAGGCAACATCGACTCACCTTTTAACCTTATCCATATTTATAAAATGAAAATATGTCTGTCTATTTGTGTATCTGTGTGCTATGAAAATTAAGGGGAACAGATCTAGAGGGTTCTAACAGGGGTTACCTTTGGTTGGGTACATCTTTGTATGGTTTGAAGATGGTTAACTGTTGTCTCTAATGGCCATAATTGGAGCTTATCAAGTTGATGATCTGGTCAACATGTTGGAGATCGGAGGCCGATTACAAAAAAATAAAAATAAAAAATAGAAACTTTCTGCTGCATCCATACCAATATAAGAATGGGTCCCCTGAATGTGCAAATGGGTGAGGTTGGCAGACGAATGACGTGAGTGGGCAGGTTGGGTGGGATGGGTGGGCAGGGTTGGGAGGGTGGGTGGATGTCACGGGGCAGCATGGGTGGATGAGTGTGTGGGCAGAATGGGTAAGTAAGTGTGGGTGACTGGGTGGGTAGGCAATAGGGTTGTGTTAGAATTTGATGTAGTAATAATATGTTTCCGCTTGTGAAACTTGTTACACTGTAAAAGAAAATTCGACTCTACAACCTGCATTGGAATTAAGGTCTATTAAGAGGCTGCACACTACCCTTGAGAGTTACTGTAGGTGGCTATAAGGAGTCAACTGTATCATGAATGACATTTAGAGAGATTGCTGGAGAATGGCTTGGAGAAAGAGAGATATGAGAAGGGAAAAAAAGAGATCATTATGATGGAAGTTGTGGAAGCAATGAAGAAAGTCAAATTGGGGAAAGCCCCAGGAATTGATGGATTGGTGGTGAAATGTTGAGCCATGGGAAGGAGATTGTAAAAGAATGGATAAGAGAGATGTTCAGAGTGACTCGGGAGAAAGGTAGAGTCCCAGAGGAATGGATGTCAGGTAGCCTATAATTATTCCCCGTGTACAAAAAGAATAAGGGGAAAAAGAAGTGTGTGGTAATCATTTGGGCATGTGTCTTCTTAGTGTAATAGGAAAGCTATATGGTAGGATACTTATTGACAGAATTAAGGAAATAACAGAGGAATTAGTTGAACAAGAACATAGAGGATTTAGGAAGGGAAGAGGTTGTGTAGATCAGATATTCATCCTAACGTGTTCAGTGGAAAAGTTTCTAAAGAAGGAAAATGAATTGTCTGCGGCCTTCATGGATTTAGAGAAAGCATATGACTGAGTGAGTAGCCAAGGAATGCGGAAAATATTAAGAATATACGGAGTAAATGTCAAGCTCTTGAATGCCATGAAGAGTATGTATCAAGGCACTAGGGTTGCAGTGAGTGGATGGTGAACTGAGTGAATCTTTCTGTCCGAATGTTGGATTGAAACAGGGATGTGTCATGTCTCCATGATTGTCCAGTCTGTATATGGATGGAGATGTAAATGAGATGCAACATAGGGCAGTGGATGTTGGAGTGGCCCTAATGAGAGAGGACAACGTTTGGAAACTTCCTGTTTTGTTGTTTGCATATGATACTGTATTGTTAAGACGAAGGGGAACTGCAAGGTTTGATAAATGAGTTTGGGTGTGTGTAGGAAATGGAATCTAAAGGTGAATGTAGGGAAGAGTAAAGCTGTGGCCATCGAGAAAAATTCAGTCATCAAGTGCACAGTAAGGCTGGATAGTGAAGAAGTGGAAAATATGAATGCATTTAAGTATTTGGGTAGTGGGATGCGTAAGGATGGAAGTTTACAAGATGAAGTGCTTGAGAGGGTACAACAGGGATGAAAGGTTGCTGGTCCTTTGAAACTAGTGATAATAAATTGGGACGAGAGCATGGAAATAAAAAAAAATACTGCATAATACTATTGTTATACCAATTCTAACGTATGGAAGGGAAGACTGGACCTGGTTGGAAGGCCACAAGTAAAGAGTGAAAACAGTGGAATTAGGTTATCTGAGAGGAGCATGTGGAGTTACATGAGGAGACAGACTGACACATGAGGAAGGGTGTAGATGTGGATGGGATAGAACGCGTCAGGAGAAATATACTGAGGTGGTTTGATCATTTGGAGAGGATGAAGAGTTAGAGACTAACGATGAGTGTATGTGAGGTGGAGGGAGGGAATGGGAGGGGGAGACCGAGGATGAGATGAAGGAATGGAGTGGAGAGGAGAGAGATATAAGAAAGGAAGAGGTTTAAGACGAGAGGAGGGCAGCATAAGGGCAGTGGACAGGGTGACATGGAGGCTATTTGTTTGTGGCCACCCTTTACATAATTTATACGTCTATGTATACATAGGTAGACATTTATTGCGTCTTTGTAACATAACACAACCCCAGTTCCTTATCTAACATACTTTTTATTTCTTCTGATTACTAACTGCCAGATACTACTATGTTAGATAAGCTTTGTTAGGTAAGTTATTGTTACTCCCAACTCTTTCTCAGTAACCGTGCTATTTAAGATGCTCTTACCTAACTTGTAATGTTCTAGCTCATTTTGATTTTCTGTGTACATAACCAATGACTTTTTATGGAATGTCCTTTGCCATTTGGCCGAACTATAAACCATATTATATATGACTGGATGCCTTCTTTGGCAGCAAACTTTACATCATCCATAACATTGACTTTACAATAACATAAGAGTGTAGTATTAGCTAAGTTCCAATCTATAGGTATATCCTCAATGCTCAATGAGCTGTTTATTACCATAGCTAATGGTTTTGCAGCTTCTAGCTGAATTTGTTATCTTTTCTCATTATTTCACAAATAGTGACTGAAAATTGTGAGCTCAGTTAGAAAACAATATATCATCACTCCCAAAGAAGACATCAAAGCGATGAAACTCACATGAAATGGGATACGTTGGGATCTATTCTGCTTCTCCACATTGAGAAGAAGGAAGCCGTTCGTGAAGAGGAAGGCAAAATGTGCAATGTGATTTCAGAATTCTGGACAGGTTCTTAGATCCCCATAATGAGGAGAGCTCACATGATACAGGAGGTTGAGAAGCTTAACAGAGTTCCAGCTCCCGAAGAAAGGGGAAAATCGGCGTTCTGCTCCTAAGACCAAAAGGAAGACTTCAAGCTGAAAATTATGAATCTCTCCAATGTGGCCCATCAAGATGCCGTACAACATGTAAAAATGCCCTAAGACCGGGTGATTCTGCTGCACATTTCACTGCTACATGCAATAGGGCTATGAAAAAATGAGAGGAAGCCTCCACTTCAAAGGAGAAGGTCCATCTCAAACTGTTGACAAGTACTGCAAGTTCTGCTTAGGAATCTGTTGATGAAGTCCAAGCCCGTGATGATGCCCTTCCTCTAAAATGTGCAAAGAGTTCACTAAGAACATTATTTTTCCAAGTTTGAATGCGAGCACTGATCGAGTGAAACACACTAACAAAGTGGCCATCGTACTTACAGAAACTGCTCATATAATAACCGCTAAGGAAGAACAGATCCTATACATCTTGCAAGTAGTGAGCAAGCACAGGAAGACCTTCCCAGATGCCAAGAAGAGGACCTTGGCAACAACATGTCACAATGAGCAGGTGGCACCAGGGGTGGCATTCATCTCTGTGGAGATAAACCACTGGAGGGTCCAGGGATGGGGACCAGAGCTCACAAGCCAATGGTGCAAATTCAATGTCGGTGTGCAACCTCTAACCCGTGGACAGCGACATACCTCATGTGGAGGTGTCTCGTAAAGCTGTGACATACCTCTTATGAGCTAGATTTTCAACTATGCACCGGAAACATTCTAGAAGGATCAGTATGACAAAATTTATGGGGATTCGGGTAACTGAGAGCTCTCGTTCCCATCTCCTATCCTGAGCTCAGTTGCTAAGTTGCACCATCACCAATGACTCAAAAGTACATGCTGTGACGCAGTTTCCACAATATTATCACCCCAGGAAAGGCAGTCATGAGTCAAAATTGTTTTGAATAACATAAAATCAAATGTAAGATCAATGGGAGATAATGGAACAGAAGTAAGGTGGTAAATAATGGATGTACAAATAGCACCCTAAGTTCGTATTGCAGCTTGCGAAGCGAGCTTGCAACCCACCTGGCAGGCGGAGAGACTGGCAAAAGCCTGGGTGGCACCCGAGAGTCTCAGGTAATGCTGGTATGTGCAGCCATATTCTTTACCTTGACAACTTAGGATTCCCTGCTGATATCATTTACAACTGTTGTAAAAAATTCAAATCACCAAACTGTTCCCTGCTCCAACCTGGAATATTTCTTGCCAGTCTGGACAGCAGCTCATTTCTGTACCGTTTCACTGCTCTATTCGAGGAAATTAAACTTCAGTCATAATGTTTTTGAGTAAGTGGTAATTCTACATATCAAAAATTCCAGATACTACCAGATGACTTTATCTTAACTAGCAATGCAGACTAAACTCTGAGGTTATGGAAATATAATACAGGGAATAATATTTCCAAATTCTTTGCCTTGGCTTCAGAGTAAACCACAGTACTAGTCTTGAACTTTTGGTAACTGTTTGGTTGGCCAAGTAAGAAATGTCTCGATTTTCACTGCAGTAATCATTACACAGTACTATCTAGTAGCCCAGATGAAAAACTGTGTCCACCAGGAGAATGGACTCACGTTATGTGAGTGAACTCAGGAGATATGTAACCTACCTCATATGAGAAATATTTTTACCGACACACCATGAGGTTTCTCATGGGACTGGTGCCATTTTTCATCTCTATTCCCTGGGTGGAGCCATGAAACAAAATAATAGTTGCTACAGTGAACGAAATTCATGCACTTCATGATCCATTTACGAAGGTGTTAGCACCCAAGGAAAGCTTAACTTGTCTTGTAAAAACGTTTTTTGAGGACGGAATCAATTGGATTGCCAAAAGTGACGAATGAAAGTGAGGGAAAAATTAAATTTATTATCGAAATAATGCATCACACACGAGTTATGTTATCTTGAACCACCTGGCAACGCACCTTCAGGAGTGAGTCCTGTCCGTGTATTTGCCAGTTTTCTGCCAAATAGGAAATTTCCAAAACGGTAACCCCGTAGTTACTGTCAGTTGACCAAAATTATTCCATGGGTGTATGTAATGCCACTTCCAAAATGATGTACATCTGAAATACTTCTGCAATGGTGGCTAAACTGGTCATATTGCCGCACCATTGAGCCTGCTTAGCACCCCTCCTTGCCTCAGTCCAAGGGTTTAATTACATAAACAAGAAATGCATATCGTGAAATACCAGTCAAAAGCAATAATTACTTGGCAGAAAAAAATGAACCTGGTACTAGCAAAATATTTTAGCTAAGACATAGACACATTCGGTGTTCAGACAGCATGTTCGACCTTCATTAAACTAATGAGGAAAGTAACTCCTAGTCTCAGAAACATTGTTTGCTATTTCAGCAATCTAATAGTACATTACTCTATCTAGGAAGACCATCTAAAGGATGTAATGGCTTTACATGAAAACTTAAAAGCTCATGGTCGAACAGTAGTCCCTAACAAATGTGTCTTTGTTTTCCCCTCTATCAAAGACTTGGGATTTTCTTTAAGAGATAGCCAAAAAATTTGCCTCCCCTTGAAGATAAAGGTATAACAATTTCAATTATGAATCCCTGAAACCAAGAAACAACTGAAATTTATACTAGATTTGGAACCTTTGTATCTCCAATTAATATCTTTTTAAAGATGTACAGCAGCAACAAACTAAGCTGGAATGAGAAACAATTAAAGCATTTTCAAGCTTTTAAGAGAAGTCTAGTTTGAGTTCCTGTCGTGTGTTTTCCTGATTATTTAATAATATTAAAGAACAAATGTCTCTAACTCTGGTCTGGGAGCATTGTTCCTGTAAGAGTGTGGCAATGAACTGAAGCCTGTGGATTATACACGTAGAACACTACTGGATCTTGAGTGCAGTTACACTGCCATGGAGAAAGAATATCTTGGGGTTGTATAGGCTGTTGGTAAGTTCAGAATGTATTTGTTTGGTAAAGAGTTTGTGCTCCAAATTGATCAGAAACCCGTCTCTTATCATACCATAATGAAAAATTCTTATGAGAGATTAATCAGATGGGCCCCAACACACCAAGAATATTCATTTCATATTGAATATGTTAAAGGGTCCCATAATGTTGGTGTTGATATATTAAGCAGATGTCGTTCTGCTCTTAGACTCAATGCTTAAATGGTTGAACTAGTCGGTACTTACGCTGAAATATAATTTCAGTTTAACACTGGGGGGAGGAGATCTATGTCAAGGAAGTACCTAGTAATGATGTATTGAAATTCTCAGTGCCTCACTTCACATGGCCCTCAGCTGGACCTCTCATTTTAGATCATTTGCTAAAACCGCTTCAGAGAAACTTGGAATATTGTAAAGAGTCCGTAACTTCGTCACTGACGAGCATCTAGCTTTAATTTAAAAGAGACATGTGTGCTCTCAGCTTGAATATTGTTAATCCATGGATGGGATGTGGAAAGGCTGCACTAAAACAACTAGACAAAATTCAGAGCAAAGCTGCTAAAATTATTAACAACCCTACTATTACAAATGAACTTCCTCCCCTACAAATAAGAATGAATGTTGCCTCCCTTGCATTATTTTATGGAACTTTTATGGCAAATACTCAGACGTAATTGTATCCATTGTGCCACCTCTCCATTCCCTTCCCCATGCTACACGGGCATCTGGTGGCTCTCAGGACTGGACTGTCACACTGCCATATTGCAGAACTTCTTCCCTTCAGAATTCTTTTCTTCCCCAAACTGCATCTCTTTGGGACTCGCCTCCCTAGAGCGGTTTCCCCCCAAACTTCTACCTACGGCTGTTCTAGTCCAAGTGTTACAGATTTTTTTGTATGGAGGACACCTGTAATATGGTGTATGGATTATTTTGTTATTAATTTGTTTTTTTTTTCCTTCCTCTGTGCTGTTACTTAAAAAAAATTACCAAGAAGCTTTGAATGCTAAGAACTGTGCAGCAAAATATTTCATAGTTCATTGAGTGAGTAATGGGTTTGAGCAATATTGTATAAATGGTGGGTCGAACTTGTTCACGACTTCACCAATGGTAGGGTGAGGCTTTAGTATGACAGACCTCGTATTGTGCTGAGACATGCCATACTGAAATGTTCTCCCCAATGAAAGTTAACATTTTATACCTAAGGTAGTGATTTGGATTTCAGATTTGTTATTATACTTCCCAATTTATTCCCAGTAGTGGAGACACATAATTGAATACTATGCGTTATTGAAAGACTGATTTCCAGCTTTCTACGTTTGGAGTAGCGGTGTTGCGAGCTGCAGAGGTTGCCTAGGTGACCTTTTCTACCAGTGTGAGAGCTGTCTTGACTCACCAGGGTCTACATGCAGCCTTCCATTGTGATGTGTCTCCAGCATCAGGGTTTAATAACGTTACTGTTTAGTCAACTGTGAAACCTTTTATGGTCTTTTGTTTTTATGCACCATATATATATATATATATATATATATATATATATATATATATATATATATATATATATATATATATATATATATTTGCAAGTACACTGTTTAACTTTGCAAATATACTTCATTATCCCTGATTTATATATCGATTTTCTACACTGGTAATGACGTGATGCTGTGTTTATCAATCCAAGCATCATCATTTTGGCAGCAAATGCTTTGTTATTTGAGACTGCAAGACCGAATATGTATTGGTCTTTGTAGTGTATCTGGTGTCGGATATGGATATCCCAAATGGTGACCCTCACGGCTTCCCAGTTGCCATAGTGAAAGTGATAATGGACAAGTACTTCAGGGCTAACCGCATTGTGTTCACTGGCAGTTTCTACATGTATACAGTATTGACAGAGCATCTACATGACCAAGGGACAGGAATGTGCGCCACTGTCAGACCCAACAAAAAGCACTATCCTGCCTTCCCCACAGAGACCGAGCTGGGAGCATCTTGCCCCCCCAAAATGGTAATATGTTGGCCAGCCCATGGCTTCATAAGCGGAAAGTCAGCATGTTTATTGCAGTTCATTAATGGTGAGATACAAGCCACTGAGAAGCAGAACTGTAAGACCAAGGAGCCAGCGGTCAAGCCTTATGCAGTCAATGATTGTAACATAAAACATGCCGCTCACTGACATGTCAGATATGCAGATCGGTGCCATTGATAGTTGAAGGAAGTGCTTCATGTGGTACAAGATCTTTGTACACCTTCTTCATATCACTGTACTCAGTTTGTTCATACTGTTCGGGCAGGTTGTTGGCATAGGTCTTTCCCTATGCAAGTTTGATAATGAAATAGTGCAAGAAATGCTTGTATAGTAAGGACGTGTGCAGCCAGCTGAACTAAAGAGACTGTGCTGCTGTTGTGCCTCACAGTGTTTCCCTGTCATATCAACTCTCACGCCACTGCATGGTGAACCTGGTGTACACACCTGCAAGGAAAAATCTGTACTGGCAGTATCATGTCTGCCTGAAGAGTCAGGGATAGGAGCAAGTATGTGAGGAATGCACATCCAGTGAGTGAAAGATAGCACTAAGCACTGACTGCATCTTCAATTATTACACCGAAGTAAGGTATTATGCACTGGTATGTCCGAAGATTAAAACAGTATAAATATATAGAGAAAATAAGTTTTTTTTTTTTTTCCAAAGGGTGCAAACGGGATTTGTCGTGATGGTCAACTTGTTAGTTTTGCGTAGTTCCTCTAGTGCAGTGAAAACATATGCAAGGAAGTGACTTTTCTCCGGAGGAGTTTAGAATGTATGGAAAAGTGTGGTTATAAGAAAATGAACTCAGGTTACAGGAAAGGTGACCTCACAATTAAAGTGCAAATTAATGATACGGTTTTGCAGTACTTGTAGTGCAGCAAGATCTTAGCACGGGTAAAAGAAAACTACTTCAAGTGACAGTAAAAGTGACCATGCAATACAAATACAAAATAATGTTACAGTATCTAACAATTTATGTATTTGTGATAGTTTGTTGTGAAGTAAGGAATGAGCAAAATAAGTACTATAGTAAATAAGGAAAATACCGGTGTAAGAAAAAAAAATCAGGAATCACTTAAGGGACCTCATATGACACAGAAAACATACTCGCAGGAATGTGAAAGTGCTCCTTTGTAACAAACAATGTGTAATAAACTTGAAACTTCATATCTCTGGCCCATTCCACACACCAAAGTGCAAAGTGTCACTCTGGAAAAGACAAAAGAAGTGAGTAGATACTTCTGAGTTTGCCACAAATACAAGGGGTGATGATACATTCATGTGGCTGTAGCAAGAGCCAATGGAAAACAGTGTTGAGGTCAAGGAGGCAAAGGGTGTTTTTGAGCAAGGAATCTCTGTCTGAATGAGGCAGGCGTCCAACCTACGTACCATAGCAGTCGACTCATCTGCTTGTATAGACACAATCTCATGAGACTCTATAGTTACCTCCATTCATTACCTCGTAACTCCACAATGTCTCCAACTAGATACCTGGGGTCACATGCAATGGAGAGAAGGATTCGTGAGTATTACAATCTCTAAAAGTTCTAGTTGTTGTAGTTACTCTGCTATTGTAGGTTGAAAACAGACAACTTCTGGAAATACTCCTGCATACAGGAAAGACTCAGTTCGCTTGACAATATCGATGTTAAAAAAATAAAACATTTAAGGATTCAAAAATTATATTGACACATCAAGTTTACAAAAAACGACTAAATAGTTTAAGGTGAACGATTTCCTTATTCATCATCTCCATTTAGGATAACACTGTCTTCATAAAGGTACAAGTAAAGCGAAGATCTGAGAAGCATCTCTCCAAGAATGGAGGGAACCTATAACGCCTTGTAATCATTACTATTTTGCACATGGTCCACAGAACAGATTCCAGCAAGAAACATTTCATGCTGAGTGAAAATACACATACAGCTGATGATCAGTGGATAGAGACTTGCAGAAAGAAATCCATCCATCAAACAATCCTACATTGCCCCATGAGGAGCGTAGGCGTCCGGAGCTAGGCAGTTGTTCCCGACATTTAAGATGAGAGTGACCAGCCTCACGCATCCCTGAGTGGCATTACACTAGCAATCAATCCCAACCACCCCTTGGATATAAACCTTCACTGGATGAATCCGACTGGTGCGCAATAATTACCCACAAAGAAACACCAAAAATCTGCCAAGAAGTGGAGGCATTGCCAAATAATGCTTTGAGCACCCTGAAGTCGCCGTCCTTCTCCAGCCAACAATATTTCAAAAACTTAATCCCACAGACAATTCAGGAGCATCTAACACAAGCAACAGGGAAACAAACACTACCAGCAGTTGGTATTTCAAGCCAAACTATTTCAAGAAGCTTTAGCTATGTCCTTGATGTGAAATAAAACTTTTAAGCTCTTGTAGCTTCAGTGTCCTAGGGTGAGGGGTTGGGGAGAAAAGTGATAATGTGGGACTTAACACCAATTTAATATTAAACCAAAGAAAGCCAGTTTGTACATATGTAAGCCTTCTGTAAAACTAGAAGAGTGTTCACTGTATTTCTGGACCATCCAAAAGGCACGACAAACTACACAGAAATATTTATATCATGTAGCTGTGTACCATTACTTAGGTGGGATTAGGGGAAGGAGAAGGAGGACGGTATGTAGAGATTCATGTTTTCCCTTTCGCTTTTAAAGCAGAGAGAGAGAGAGAGAGAGTTTGTGACTGAAATGCATGGCTTGCCATGCGATGTCAGAGGCCTACTTTAAAAACAAAAAATTGCATTTTTTGTCCATTGCTTAACATTTTAACCGTATTTTTACCCTCCACCTAACAAAGTCAGTGGAGGGTGTTCTTATCACTGGGATCAATATGTGTCCGTTTGTAAAGCTGGGCGGCAGGGTGGCCGGCTGTGCATAGAGATTTTGTTTTTGGGCCTGAACTCGGAAAGTATTCATTATAATGTAGAGTCATGAAATTCCACATAGTTATGTGTCTTATAGGAAACTGGTTAATTTTAATAGGTAGGATCCTGTGTCTTAATTAGTTCATTTATTTTTTATGAAAAAGTAAAACAAAAATATATCCAGAGATTTCAATGGGGCCTGTGCAATGAATGTGCAGGGCCCATGTTATGTGTCCTCAAGGCATTCTCCTCATGCCCACCTTTAAAAGAAAAGAATGCGGGGATGGGGTGAGGAATGTTATGCTCTTGGTTAGGTGTGAAGGGAAGAGGGCGGTATGTGCTTGATCAGATGGAGAGGGTTGCAACAGCGTAGAGTTGCTATGTTTCTATTTCAAGTATACAGTATATATATCTATATATTCTATACATCTGGAGGCTCTAAACATGATATTCACATGACAGTTCTAGTGTTTCAGTAGTGCAATGTAGACTGCATTGGTGTTGCTGTAAAAGGCTGATTTGGAAACATACCTGATAGTAGGCTTGCCCCAGGGAGGATCGAGCATTAACACTGCTAATGATGAATTGAATGGGTAGTCTAATCAGAAAACGTGTAACTCCAAATTTAAGCAGCTATTACACAGCACGTTACACTCTACACTCTTTTATGGTTTCCCTTAACAAACTTGTCTTCTTGTATATGAGATTATAACCTTTATTATAAGATTGTGCTTTAATGCCGCTGTTCAACTGATGCTTCTTTAAAAGATGTTCTTCATGATATCGTATTAATTCAAGAATGAGTAGAAGAGTGTCTGGAGTTAAAAGTGAGATGTCACACATCCCCTTGCATTATGGTTGGCATACTGCCTGTTTGCCAAGTTCAATTGCTCAGCTGAATCTTTGTAAAGAAAAGATAATCATCAGTCTAGAAAAATAAAAAGGCACCTACAGTATAAGGTTATACTTCTATCAAGCGGAGCAAAGTAGATAACTCATACATACAGTTCGGTGATAGGACACAACACAAAAACTTAATCTCAAAAACCATTAAAGTTACTGCTGACCTATGCACATCGATGGTTAGTTTATGGAAAAGTAGTAGGTCTTCCATAAGCGACTCTTATATGCAGTGAAGAAGGAACCAAAGGCTAGAACCTCGTAAAGTTGTTCCCTCTAAGAACGAAAAAACAAATTAAAAATTCATTAATTTTGAGATGTCTCGACAAGTTGCTCTTAAAAAGCTGCAGTTCTTAGGATGAATGGTATACAGGCAAAGGAAGACAGTTCTAGAGTTGTCTTACTGCATACATGAAGGGCTGGGAGTACTGATTAACTCTTGCATTAATAACCGCACAGCTAATGGTTGTGAGTTGCCCCCATATGTGCTCACTGTAATGGGGAAGGGATACAACCATTGAAGTACTGACGGAAAAGAGATAAAGATGCACCATTGCATCCTAAGAGAGAGGTTGAAGGGAGTCAGCAAGAGGAGGGGCGTTAATGAGATGAAAAGCCGGTGATTCCACTCCTTCAGTTCCACCCCTTTGAGAAGAGATGCACGCAGAAAAGCCCTCTCTCACACAAGAGACTTGTACTGCACACAACAGTTAATAAAACCTTTGTAAAAATTCAAAAGCAGTGCAGAGGCGAAGAAGGCATGAAGTTGCTTAACATCTGATATCTTGCAAGCAGATTTTGCAAGAGAGGTAATATGAAGTTACAATGAAATCTCCCGAGAGACTGAAACCCCACGATTGTTGATAAAAGATACAGGATTGTTGAATATTAACAGACATTCAGGTGGAAGGTTTTGGAATGTTGAAAGATGTATTAGCTGAGTTTTCGATGCATTAAGCAGAATAAAGTTACTTACACCTCAATCAAAAATATGTGCCATGTCAGAAATTGGGTGTACCATGGTTTAATTCCATGTTTATTGAAAAAAAAACTGATGTGATGGATGCTATGAGAAGCAGATTGAAAAGATGGGGAGTGGAGTCATCAGCATACAAGTGGACAGTGTTAGATTTACAGCACAGAAGGCCTCTTATGAACTGAGGGGCCGTATGATGGAAGGGGTTCACAGAGCACCGGCCAAGCCGGCCGGAAAATGCATTTTTGAATAACACTGTATTCACCCATACTTTATCATGTGGTCTTGGATGAGAACACCTTCTGCCACTGGAAGTATGGTTGAGAGTCCTTCAAGAAGGTATTGAACATCATCCTAGTTATTCGCTATTCGCCCAGGACTGGCCATGAGCGAGTCTTGGCTATATGTGCGTGTGTTTGTTGCGGCCAAAGAGAATGTAGCCAGGCCACAGGCCTTACTGATTGGCTGGCCGTATGTGGCGATGTTTGGCGGGAGTTTTGCCGCACCATTCATCAGTCCCTACCGTTGCCCTCTGTTTGTAGCAAACAAAAAGGAATTCTCACTGTTTTACAGCCATCTTTTGCAACTTTTACGGGGTTTCGTGTGTGAGTATCCCGTCGTGCTGGTAGTGGTGATGAAAGTGTTCCTGGGCACTCGGGATTTGGTGAAATCAGTTGTTTTTATTTATTTATTTATTTTTTAATCCTGCCCATATGACCATTTCAAGGGAGGCCATAACATTCATATTGTTTAATGGTACTTATTTTAATGTTTTTTTTTTTTTTTTGCTTAAGCAATCAAGTTTTGCCCAAAAACTGGTTGAAAGTTCAACAGAATTATATATATATATATATATATATATATATATATATATATATATATAAAATATATATTTATATATCTATATATATATAGATACATAGATAGATAGATAGAAAGATAGATAGATAGAGAGATAGATAGATAGATATTATTATTATTATTATTATTATTATTATTATTATTAAAATCTATATAATTATTATTATTTTTATTATTATTATTATTATTATTATTATTATTAATTAATATTAATTTCATAGATATGGCCAAGACATTATAAGAATCACAATCTACCTTTCCTAGAAAGAAAAGAACGTTATACTGTCAAAATTTAAAGAGTTAAGGTTGCAAGAATGTTGCTGAACTTTGAATCTGCTTTCTGGCATTTGACTTGGCGTGAGAACACCTTATGTCGCGCGACCCCTCAGTTGAGGGTATAGAGTGGTGAGAGGACACAACCTTGAGCATCACACTATTGTCAGCTCTAAAGAAGATCGGTTGCAGTCTACAACAGAAGCTATAAAACGACTAGAAATGAAGCTAGAAATGAAGGCTCAGATAGAAGAGCAGAAACAGTAAAAGGGCAGTTTTTAAATAATATATTTTCTACCAAACTCGGTCAAATGCCTTTGAGATGTAAAGTGGAATGGCCAAGCTTTCACCAATGTCCCAAAAGGAGGATGACAAGGATTCTGAAAAAGTGAGATCACAAACTGGGCGTCCCAGGCGGAACCCATACTGGCAATCAGAATGAAGGTTTGATAAGTGTTATAAAATACCTTTGTTAAGAACAGATACGTGAACTTTAGAAACAGAGGATGTTGCAGCAATAAGGTAATAGACAGATGCTTGGGAACGACCACCATTTTCAGGGACAGGCTGAATGAGTGAAAATTTCCACTAAGAAGGACGTGTGCAGTTCGACAAACAAATGTGAAAAAAATAACCTAAACGGGGTGTAAGCACAGATGCACAATTCTTGAAAATAATAGGATAGGCCATCAGTTCCTGAGCCTTGACAGTATTGAGAACAGTATGGGCAGAAAATGTATCAAGTGAAGAAATTGTATTGCCAGTCATGACGAAGTCAGGTGTAAGAATTGGAGGAACAGCAGCGAAATCGACCACGCTTTAACTGGAGGAGAAAGTCTAGGCATAGAGTTTAGCATTTCCACAGAAGTAACAGCTGCAGAGCAATCAAAGCAGAATCGAGGAGAGAAGGAGGATGAAATAAAGCTGCTAAAAAGGTTTTGACAATGTGCAAGGAGTGGGGAATTTTTTAATTAAAAGACTGAGAGCATTTATTACGAATGAAATTATTCTTGGTGCAGCAATGACCAAGCTCAGCATGATGCTGGGCAGAAAAAGAAGGGAGACAAGATGCACCGAAGGGTTGGCGCTGTACCTTTTTTAGGCCTCCTCTTTGTGTGGAAAGCGTTAGAAGGAGGTTGGTTAAACCAAGATTTTGTTTCTTTACATTAGCCGAAGGATGAGAGGAAGGAATGTATGTCTTCATGCCCGATGGAATAACTTTTGTAATGCAGGAGAGACAGATGTCTCTCGGCCATGGAATCAATATTCATTCTAGGAGTGGATAGGAAAGACTAGGATGGCGGTGAGAAAATCGTTGGTAAGATTATGCTGTAAAGACGGGTGTTGCAGGCAGGCTTCTAAGATGCAAGCAAAAGGTGGAGCAGCAGAAAGGAGTGGGTGAGGCTGATGAACGAGGATGAATGTGGGTGGTGGGGTAGAATGGGATGAGCACACCTTGTCAAGATGGACAGTGTATGAGGATCGGCATTGGTGGTGAGAAAAGAATTGTTTTAATCATTAAGCTGAGAACGTTCTTCCAAATTAATTCTGGCTAACGTCAGACGATTTCATTCAGCTAAGAAGTGAGTGCTGAGGGAATTACGATTAAGCTTCCAATGTGGGGGCTAGAAAATAGAATAGAGCGGGGGGAGACGGGTGAGTGAGATAGACAAGAATGGTACTGGGTGGTAAGCTAGGATGGGGGGGAGGAGTCACTGTAGGTGGGCAGAATTGGGTGTTACGTTAAGTCAAAATTTTCTAAAACCAGAAAAACGACTAGAAGAAGAAAGTAATTAGGTGTCCATCTTGTATACTCATCTGGCAGCGCAAGTAAAACATTGTAATTGCTGTGAGGGAATAAAAAATGATGACTTCACACACATACAACAGCAGCGGGGAGATCGGGGAGTCGGATTTAGGTTCCAGTGTTTTAAACTTTTTGCCTGCAATGAGATCACTCGTCTGATCATAACTGTCTGATAATGACCTAAACGAGGTCAAGTCATCTGCTCTAAAGGTCAGGAAGTAGGATTTGGCCCTACTTACAAAGAATTGCAGTTATGAAAGTCTTGGGGAAAATCGAATGCCAAGTTTCACTTAACTGATGTAGACAAAACAAGTGTTTGATGTGGACCGACTTGCTCAAAAAATGAATCGGCTCGAGTCATCTTGGCCTCCACTATCTGAATCCAAAATTTCAGAATGAAATGTTAGCTCAAGGTATGTTTTGACTTAAACTCGTGCATAATTTTGGCCTTCCCTTTTTCAAGCTTTGACCATGCAATATTATTGTGGGATTCAGCGCCTCTGATAGGTGAACCACTAGTAGGGATGAGTTTACTTGAGTTTTGGAAGGCTTTCAGTGCTGGGTAGAAATGGAATTTCAACTTTTTTTTTTTCGGTTGATTTTTTTTTTTTTTTTAATGTGTCCGACTCTGGGTATAGGCTTCACAGCCTGCTATCAAGGCCCAGCAGTCCTCCTACATACCATACACCTCTACACGTCACCACTTCGGCGCTAACACCCACCGTCCATATTGAATACATGCTAGGGCTGTCTCATACAGGACTGGTGTATTGGTATTAGCGGGGGTATTTTTACGACATGTCGGCGGGTCTTCTAGTAGATCAGTAAAGCCTGATTTAATTAAATTCAAATCCTTAAACTGTTCCCTGCCCCAGCCGGGATTTGAACCTGGGTCCCTTGGGACTGCAAGCCACCTCTCTACCTACTGAGCCACCGCCTCCCCCTAGGATCACTTTCAATTAACAAAGTTTTTCTACAGATTATATATCACTTTTACCAGTATTAAAAGAAAATGATTTACATCTTTTTGCGCTTAAGAAATTTCAAAGTGCTTTTCAGAAGAACTCTTTTTTTTTTGGGGGGGTGGAGTCCATATTATGCCGGCTTAATTTTAACAAATACCCTGGTGTTAGCCTTATTGAAATATGGAAGTGCACCAACCGGGGCAAAAGGGTGTCTTCTGCGAGAGTAGAGGTCGCTGTAGGACTGAGAGTCGTAGATCTGGTAGTGAAGAGTGTGGAATGGAGTGCAGTAGAGTTCAGGGTGGAGTTAAAGCAGCCAGCTGTAGACAGAGGCAGTGGAGGTGATTTGCTGCCCTTCAGGAACTTGGTGACTGTCAGCCATACGGAAAAGACGAAAGATGCAAGCAGCCCCAACGTCGCACCCTGACAGACCCACGAAAACATAGTAATTATAAATAAACAAGTAAATGAAAAAATCGAACACAATAATAAAAAACAACAAAAACATCAATGAAAATGCTGCTGCTACTACTACTACAACAACAACTAATAATAATAATAATAATAATAATTAATAATAATAATTAATAATAATAATAATATTAAACATGAAACAGGCGTCCACACTGTAAGTGTGGAACGTGTTTGAGCGAGCGAGCGAGCGAGTCAGACAGTGCTGAATATTGACTTGTGTGGCTCATCATCTTCCTCTGATTTCCTGACCTGAAAATACTAAAAAGAACTTATTAGATTACACCAGAAATATTCCCTCACACTTCCTATAACCAATACTCCTCTTGTATTACTTTTAGGTCTAGGGCTTGGGACCTAGCAGGTTAGTAATGACTGCATTTTGCTCACTCACAATAATTACTTTCACCACATCTCTGGGTGCGCTCATTTCAACCAGAGATCAGAAATTCAGAGTTTCTTTCGTCGATCAGGGTATTGTATTAGTTTGACTCGGATTCGGTAAAAAAAAATTCCAAAAAATGCCAAACAAAGGGTATTATTTGTTTTGAAAAAGCAATACCTGGTTGCTTTCAGCAATCGTCGGAAAATACTGCTGCGGTACTCATGCAACCTTACAGCTACATCTTGCGCAGCCGGCTGTTACACTAATCTGCCTTATAAAAAATCGTTTCCTCTATTTACGAAAAAGCTATTGGGAATTACGGGTTGTCTATGAAATGAAAACAATTGAGGATTATTATGCGATTTCCAAATTGCTGTCTATATTTTTGGTAACTTCAAAATTTGCTGAAATATCCAAAAAAGTTCGCTACTGTACTACAGAGCTTTCCTCCCGGCCCCTACCCACATTTCTTGCTGATGCGATAAATCTTTCGCTCGGGTACATATGTCGGGGGTCCAAACTCTGACTAAATTTGGTGTTCTCGGTCGCTTCGCTCGCTCGAACTTTACCAATGATAATAATAAATCGACATATTATCACTTCGAATCCATTGGAGTATTTTCATTTCCTTCTTCCGAACACCACACTATTATATTTACATAACAGAATGGCTTCTTGCAGTAGAAGAGTACAGTATGGCTTTTATTAGCACATGCACCAGACGAAGGTGTCCCTAATTTAGCTAACTTGTTTGATAGCTTGGTAGTTTGATGATGGAAATTAGAGACTGACTAGAACAGTATGCGACTGAGGTGGGGAGAAGAGTAAGAGGACGACCCAATTTTGTGATAGAGAACTGGAATGGAAAGTTGAATAAGAGAAGGGGTGTGAGTTGGAGGGAGGGCAGCCAAATGGCAGAGAACAGATAGGTAGATGGATTGTTAAACAGGTAGAAAGAAGAAGATGAAGAAAATATAAATACATCACTGAATGCATGGTTAATACATGTTGTATTGGAAGTAATTAAGCGGGTTCCTTCTTATAATATATACCTATTTTCTTTGACAGAAAATCATAACTTTTATGTGATAAAGTGTTAAACGTTCGCTAGCCGCCCAATACTAGTTAGGTACAGAATGTGTGAAATATTGACAGTCTCAAGCAATAACGGTGAGTCAAATGCTTGACTGAGACTACTTCCTGAACGATTTATTTTGTATATTACACCTTGACATCATCTTATAGGTAATTTATATTGTATCATTACTGGCTTAGTTTTGCATCGATAACATCCTTCAGGACTGGAAGGTGAACATTTCAGAATAAATCTCGAAATGAGAGGTGTAACAAAAGGTCTCGAACCGACTTAGAACATGGGCCGTATTCTGAGAGGCGTGTCTGGTCGCATAGCACGTTCTTTAGAGATGTACTTGATATGTTTCACATTAGGCTTCTCTTATATGCCATTTATGTCATTTCATTACAATATTTTGATGATCAGTTTTTTTTTTTTATGCGAGGAAGAAGGAACCAAAGGCCACGGGCCCGCAATAAGAGTTCCCTCCAAGAGAAAAACAAAATACAAGAGAGAGCCAAATTCAAGATCCATTCATTTCGAGATGCCTGGACACACTGCGTTTGAAAGACTGGAGATCATAGGCAGCAGGAAATACAGACAGAGGGAGACAGTTCCAGAGTCGTATGCAACATAAACTAATTGGGAAGAGGCAGTAGGAAATCACTGAAATTCCAGGTACAGGTTCTCTGTGCTGTACTCTACGTGGCACAGGACGCGAAACACTTCTTCCCGTGAGAATTGCTTTGCTTCTTATACCTCAACCTTCTCTTTTAGCTTATCCATTTTGAATTTGAGTTTCCATCAGTAACATAAAGAATCCTGAGAAGCAAAGGGCAAAATAAGTCACTAAAGAAGAGGCGTTACGGTATCACCAAAGCCAACTAGGAATTCTGCCCTATATCGGAAAACTGAGTAAGTGAATTAACGTAACTGAGGAGCTGCAGATCATGTTAACGGACGGTGACTAGAACGCAGAGACGACCTGCATACGTTCATTCCACACACACACACACACACACACACACACACACACAGAATCCCGTTCCCTGACAATACTCTACAAGTATCTAATTTCCTGAACGTGGTAGGTGGGGGCGCCCATCATCCACTCAGTTTCTGTAACGGTGCACTCTGTTAGAGTAGCTCTACAATGAGTGGCAAGCAAAATGATTTCCTGCAGACCAGGAAATGATTTACAACTCTGGGTGATACCTTCATAACTAACCAAACAGTGTTCGCTACGTGACAACAAGCGAGTTGGCGGAGGGTTAGTCCGCGCCCCTGAAAACAACTAACTGATAATGCAAACAGAAAGCCTCGGACCACGACTGATCAACCGGTGACGACTAAGGACCGAACAAAGGACATGGTACGGATTTCAACATGGAATAAGGGTTGCGAATGATGAGGTGAAAGAGATTGTTTAGGTGCTTAGGGATGAAAATGTGGACATACGTGGAGTAACTGAGACTAAATAAAATAGGTAGGAATGTGAGAGAGTGGGAGGATGGATGGGGTGTATGTGCGGGAGTAGGTGAGAATAAAAGGGCAAAAGAAGGGATATGAATTGCTGTGTGGAAGAGATGGAAGGAGAATATAAGAGAGTATGGATCAGCTGACTCTAGGATTGTGTGGGTAAGATTGCAAGTAAGACTACAGATGTGGTCGACTTTGTGTGTATGCACCAACGCAAGATCGTGCAACTAGTGTGAAAGAAAACCTTTAGGCAAATGTGCAACTGTGCATGGAAAAGTTTAAAAGGACTGAGAGAGTCTTTTTGACTGAAGATATGAATGGAAAAGTAGGGATTGTGAAGGTGGATGGAGTAGTTGGTGAGTGGGGTGTGCCCGCAGAAGTGGATGAGAATGGCAGTGCCCTAGGGAGGAGGTTGGTGATAGCCAATACTCTCTTTAGGCACAAAATGATCCATAGGTCTACGTGATGAGTGATGAGAAAGGTGGGTGGGGAAATGAATGAAAGGAAGGCAATGATTAATTGTGTTTTTTGGATGACAAAACCAGAAGATAGTGTAATATATACAAGAGCGTACGGACGTTGAGGGACTGGACTTTCTTATCACCACATGGTGGCGGTGAAAGTCAAGGTTCAAATGCAGTGAAGGAATAGTACGACGGAAGGACAGGAGAAAGTAGTTCAAATAAGGAAGGTTCAAAGAGTCCAAGAGGTTGGAAAAAAAAAAAAAAAGCAGAATATAAGAGATGTGGTGTAGCGATTGGGTTAATATGATTTGCAGCAGAAAGAAAAGACGAAAGAGGGTGCAAGGAACAGCATGGTGGCCTGAAGAGGCGAGACAAGCTGTGGCGCAAAAGAAGATAGCATTAGTGTGTGAATGGAAAGCAGGGGCGTAAACGAAGTTGAAAGGCGGAAGAGAGTTTTATGTAAAGTTGAACAGAGAGGTGAAGATATTAGTAAGAGTAAGAAGAAGGTGGATGAGGAATTTGGAAGGAATCTGTTGAGATCGAAGGAATCTAAGAAAATGTTGTGGAAAGAGGTAAAGAGAGTTTAACAGGGTGATTAAAACGTTAGTTGGAGAGTGAAACATAAAAATGGTAGTTTGCCGGTGGAGAAAGGAGAAAAAGTGAGCAGATGGAGAGAAAACTTTCAGGAACTGTTAAACATAGAGAATGAAAGTGAAGCGAGTATATGTGCCTGGGGAATGGCTGGGAAAAGGAGAAAGGTGACAAGAAAGCAAGAAATCAGTAGGTTCGAAGTAGTGGAAACAACGAAGAAAGGCAAAATGTGGAAAACCCCAGGATATGATGGTGTCTGTGGTAAAATGCAGAAGCATGGGGGAAATATAGTAGTAGAATGGATATGAAAGATGTGCAGACTGGCCTGGGAAGAAGGTAGAGTCCCGGAGGATTGGAAGTCAGGTATAATTATTCCCCTGTACAAAGGAAAAGGGGAATAAAAAGTGTGTGGTAATCATAGGAGCATGTTTCTTCTTAGTGTAATAGGAAAGGTATATGGTAGGATACTTGTTGACAAAGTTAGGGAAATAACAGAGGACTTAGTTGGGGAAGAACAGGCAGGTTTTAGGAAGGGAAGGGGTTGTGTAGATCAGATATTCATTCTTAGGCCTTTGGTGGAAATATTTTTAGAGAAGGGAAAGAAGTTGTATGTGGCCTTCATGGATTTGGAGATAGCATATAACAGGATGGATCGACAAGGAATGTGGAAAATATTAAGACTATAGGGAGTACATGGGAAGCTGTTGAATGACGTGAAGAGTATGTATGAGGGGGCAAAGGCTGCTGCAAATGTGGATAATGAACTGAGAGAATTTTTCTGTTTGAATGTTGGATAGAATCAAGGATGTGTCATGTCACCATGGTTGTTCAATCTGTTTATGGATGGCGTTATACCAGAGATACAAGGTAGGGTGGTGGACGTTGGAGTGGCCCTTATTAGAGAGGGCAGCGTTTGGAAACTCCCTGTACTGTTATTTGCTGATGACACTGTACTGTTAAGCGAAGATGAAGGGGAATTGGAAGGCTTGGTGAATAAGTTTGGAGGAGTGTGTAAGAAACAGAAATTAAAGGTGAACGTAGGAAAGTGTAAAGTTATGGTCTTAAAGAGAATTGAAGCCACTGGATGTACAGTGAGGTACGTTGATGACCAAATGGAAAATTTGAGTGTGTTTAAGTACTTGGGTAATGTGATGAGTAAGGATGGAAGTTTGGAGGGTGAAGTGCTTGAAAGGGGACAACAAGGAAGAAGGGTTGATTCTTTGAAAGCAGTGGTAATAAGGAGGGAAACAAACTTGGAAAAAAAAAAAACAGCATGCCAGCATTGTGATACCAACTCGAACGTATGGATGTTAAGCTTGAACCTTTTTGGAAAGACACAAATCAAGAATGAGAGCAGTGGAAATGAGTTATCTGTGGACTTACATGGAGACACAGGCTGACAAAAGAGGAAATGATAGAGCGTTGTGGTGTGGATGTGGATGTGATAGAATGCGTTGGGAGAAATACACTGAGGTGGTTTGGTCATGTGGAGAGGATGGAGAACGAGAGACTAACGAGGAGAGTGTATGTGAGTGAGGTGAAGGGGGGAGAGAGAGGGGGAGGCCAAGGACTTAATGGAGGGATGAAGTGGAGAGGTATATGAGAGAGAAGGGTGTGAGCTGGCAGCAAGGCAGTGAAATGGCGGGGGACAGGGCAACATGGAGGAGATTTATTTGTGTCCACCCGTTACGGGATTAAGGCATCTGGCAATAGACTGACAGATAGACAGATTTTCTGAATGTGTAGATACATCTTTTATTCTCTTTAACCAGCATCTTAAGGAAGGGACCGTCTGTACGGAACTACGCTGCTGTCTCGCTGTTAGCCAAAAGAAGGACGATGCCAGAAATACTCTCTCTCTCTCTCTCTCTCTCTCTCTCTCTCTCACCGTCGATACTGAATCACACCACTACCTTTCCATTGACCCAGGGTAGGAAGATGCCAGCCAAAAACGTGCCCGCCAGGGGTCCTCCCAGAGCACCAGAGATGAGCTGAAGTAAGGGAAAGATGTTGCCCAGGATGCTCATTAAGAGACCCGCGGCCACCGATATCACCCCGACCAAGGCAGCTGTGGAAGAACGACTGTAATGAGTAAGGACTGAGCTGTGCCAATAGCTATCGATCGTTTTATCTATCCATCTTTCGATCTATCCGTATGTATGTCTGTCGATCTACTTATCTCCCTGTGTATCCATCTATATCTAGTTGTATGTCTGTCTTTCAATCTATCTGCCTATCTTTCTATCTATCTGTCTACTAATATATCTGTTTATGTAGCTAAACACACACACACACACACACACACACACACACACACACACACACACACACACACACACACACACACACACACACACACACACACACGCCTACAGCCGGAAACGTATATTCGTGTTAGGCCGGTAGTTATGATAAAAGCCTGAGTGTCTGGCAATACTGTATGAAGAAGGGTTGACAGGAAAACATTTAATGGCCTATGTTTATGTTTAACATTCGGAGATATATATGCTCGGAACACATTGTTCTTAGCTGGTAATAATCATCTGAAATGAAGAATGCAATAAACTTATGTTATGAAATCCCGCATGAGAATATACTGTACTACACTCAGTGCTACTTCCCTTCTGGTCTCTCTCTTTGACGTGCATGTAACGCCATTGTGATGTGGGTTTGTATTATGGAAGTAGTCAGTCAACCTTTCATAATAATTACGTATCGTACTCTAGATATACTCAGATCAGTCCATTCCTAAAGGCCCAGCAGTAACCGTTTTCGTTGTGCGTTAACAAAGTGAGTTCACATGCCACACGTAATATACACATATGCCACCAGCTGTAGCTTAATTGCCGCATACCCACGATTTTCATGAGACAGGGAGATCTAATGCAGTATGAAGTAGTAATAAAAGCAAGGGTGTTTTTATGGCAGGACAATTACACTTGGATTCGAACCTGCGTCATCAGAATGAGTATTTCAGTACCATGACCAATCGGCCACACGTCCCTCTGCAGTATATATGCGTAAGGCATATGGTTGAATCAAACATCTCTCCCTTCTCATTCATTTCCCACTGTTTACTTACTCCATCTATTATCAATCATTATGAAGCAATATGCTGCTTCTGTGCCTTGAGTCACTGAAGTTGATAACCCTTACAGAGATGTCGATCACGGAGTGTTTCTAAGTCAATGTGTTTTTTATTCCCTTACTAGAAGTGTCGGTAAGAAGATATCGACCACTATTATGTTTTTCTTGTCGAACTGTTTGCGTCCGGAGTTTGTCACTCTGCTACTGGGAATATAAACTCGTATTGTAAAAATCTGGTTTTAATATGGATTGGCAATACTTAAAGATTATGTAGACAGGGATGTTGGCGCCGTAGAATACTGTAGCTAGCGAAACGAATGGAAAGGAGCGATCGGGAAGAGAGAGAGAGAGAGAGAGGAGAGAAGGAGAGACGGCAGGGATAGAGGAAGGGGGAGGGATAATTGTCGGGGGAACGGCAACTGTTGAGAGAGGAGGAGAAAATTATTGAGAGTACGGATAGGGGAAAGGGTAGTGGAGAGGCCAGAAAAGAATTACACCGAGAGTATAGGACTATGGGTCACAAAAGTATCGGTGCACAGGGGGTCCGATGTCTACAGCATACATTCGTAGATTACCAACGTCTCACTGTCTAAAAACAATGTATGTTTATATAAAGATAACATTTGCTGTATGTTTTCAAGAGGATATTGCTAGTTGGCGATACATAACACCTCGCGACAACAGGGTTACCAACGTGTGGTAGGTCGGACGCTAATAGTTCAGTAAGCTTTCTTCTGTGGTCCCAAATGTTTCACGCATATTGTGTACCGATATTTTTGTGACCCATATTTCATTCTCATACGGCATTTAATAAGTTTATACATTCTGCGTTACTGGTGATAATTACCTACAGTACATAAATAATACTGGGTTCCGAGCATAGTTTATCTCCGAATGTTAAACATAAACATAGGCCATTAAAATGTATGTCTTTCAACTTTCTCCATACAGTATTGCCAGACACACAAGCTCTTATCACAGCTGCTGACTTAACGCGATTTTATGCCTCCAGCTGTACATCTAATGGAGAGAGAACCAATACCAACGCCAATATATTACATCTGTTGAAAGATTACAATAATAGATCCACAAGTAACGTAAATATCCTCTGATAAGACAAAAAAAAAAGAAAAAGAAAGAAAAAGAAAGAAAGAAAGGCAAGCAAATGAGGGCAAATACCAAATTCCAATGGTCTTTTTTTGGGTTGTTTACTACAGAGAAGACTATGAGTATGATATCTAACTATTGAGATAAGGACAGCAAAGCAAGAAGGCTCCTCTCCCCCAGGAAACCTAAGAGAGTTAGGAATAATTAGATAATCATCAGAGTAGCTCGTGGCAGTGTCAAGCGATTCATCATTATCATCATCATCATCATCTTCTTCTTCTTCTTTTTCTTTTCTTCTTCTTCTTCTTCTTTTTCTTTTCTTTATCTTTCTTCTTCTTCTTCTTCTTCATTCAATCATTCATTCATCATCCAAACCTACATTGCCCCATGAGAAGCGTAGAAGCCCGGGTTAGGCAAATTGATCCTGGCATTTAAGATGAAAGTGACCAGCCTCATTCATCCCTGAGTGGCATTACGTGAGCAATAAACCCCAACCACCCCTTGGATATAAACCTTCACCGGTTCAATCCGATTGGAGTGCCGTAATTACTCACTAAACCACCAGGCACCAATATTTGGTTATATGCTTACCACCCAGCGTTGCAAATTGTTTCCTGGTGCACAGGAAACCATTTGGCTTGTCACTCGGTGTAGAGTCACCCACAGGCAGAAGGAAGAGGAAAGAATGAAGGAAAGAAAGACAGACGAGGGAGTGTACAGTTTGGGCAGAAGGACTGGGAAAGAATGAAGGAAAGAAAGACAGAAGATGCTGGAAGGAAATAAGGATGGAGGAGAGGAAAAGGCAGACACCCGAGAGCAGCACTACATCGAGTGAGTGGATGGTGAGCGCCCCCAAGTACAATTATTATTATTATTATTATTATTATTATTATTATTATTATTATTATCATCATCATCATCATCATCATTTTTTCTTCTTCTTCCCGGTAACTATTGTCAGACACATTTGTGATACTCTACCAGTAACTTAAAAATATATATATATGCCACACAAACCTTTTCAACCGCACTCGTTGACAACTTAAATGTCGCCAGGAAGAACAATGTGCCTGGGAAAATTTTTCAGAAAACAATGCAATGACATTCAAAATCTCCCTTCGTGTTACAGTGCAGGTCTGGTGGAGAACTAATGCCCCTCCCTGTAAAACAATTAATTCTAAGCCTTGGCCACCCCGTTTGGGATTCATGGCGTCTGGCAATGAATGAATGAAAAACATTCTAAAAACCTTTCAGTCCGACGACGTCTTAGTACTGTTCTTGCTATTTCTCGACAATTTTATTGCAAGTGGAATGCCTCGATTATTGAAGGCTATGTCTTATCTCTCTGATTTAAGGGAGTAGGTTTAGAGATGAATAAAATCGTCCTAAGATGGCATAATAGAATAAAAGAAACACTAGCTTGTCACCATTCCCGAGGGAATGCAAGATCTCCTCCACACAGATACAGTACACTGACATGGTTTTGTTCAAATTTCCTTAATGATTATTAAAAATACAAAAACATAGTCTCTCAAAATCTATGTATATATAAGATTCAGTATTTGATCCCTAAAATTCCTTTAAAAGTGCTTGAATAAAAACAAACATGTTTGGTGCAACTGTGTCAAGGAACAAATGTGCTAAGCTTGAAGCGAACTGTCGAAAAAAATAAGGCAGTGACTCCAAGATGAAAAGAAGTGTTTGGTGGAAAGAAGAAAACTACGGAGGAAATACAGATGCTCTAAGCACTTCGATTTAGGAACCTGAAAAGTTAGCACAGTGCAGGGCTATGAGAACACAGCATACGTATCCAAAAACAAGAAACGGTGCCAAGGCACAGCAAACCCGTCCCCGGCAATCTTTTTCGTGCTGACGTATGAACACAACAGGATATCTAGTCAAAGATGTCACATATCAAATATCGGGTAATTTGGGTGAAATTAACAATTCTATACCTATTTGAAATTTTAGGCCTGACCCACCTGACACTGACTTCCCTACCGCTAAGTGGGAGGTGACCCCCCTGATGCAATAAAGCATGTTATAGGATGCAGATTTGAAAGATGCACCTTTAGGTTTTGTTTTCATGTTGATATAATAAACTTGAAAGGCGTTATGGAAAAAAACAATCTTTTTAAAAATTTTTTGGGCCTACAGCCATGGCCTTGGCCCAATTTGGCCAAAAATTTAATCAGGTGATTAGAATGTCATAGCCCATCATCCCTGTAATGTTAGTCAAAATCGCACCAGTAATTTTCGCGTAAATTTGTTAACAGACAGACAGACTAACAAACAGACAGACAAACCGAGTGAGAACAATACCCGTCTCCGAGCCCCTCCGGGGAGCGGGAACGGGTAATAGCTTACTACTTACACAATAATCTGACAACGTTGGTGGCAGCTGTGTTGCTGAGTTGACTGAAGTAAGGTCTGTGGAAGCTTTGAGCACGTCCTCCCACACTGTGCATGCCACGGAGTTGAAGCAGGAGGACAAGGAGCTTGGAGGAGGGAGTGGCAAAATAGTATAAGCAACGTCACAAAGTTTAGAAATAAAATTCCACTTAATATTTCGTCTCCTTTGCTATTCACTTTCCTGGCTCATATTCTTATGCGTTGATTGTGCAGCTCCCCCCTCCCCCACACACAGACACCCTTCTCTAAGATGGATTAAATTCTTTTTTCTTTTCCACAGACGGTTTTGTTTGGCATGATTTATCAAAGAGGAAAATGGCTTACACGGGTGAAGAGAATGCAGTGGAACAGAAGAGGAAAGTCTGTCGCTAACTGTACACTTGTGATCCATTGTTTCTAACCATCCTCCTATCGTAATCCTAGAGCTAAAAAGATGCCACAGGGAGGTGTGCTGACGGGAATGAACGTTTCTTATCAGGTAGGCATTACATTTTTTTTATGGACTGCACATTGCAAATGGCTCACCGGGCAGTCTAGCCAAGATTCGAACTACCGCTGAACTACTGTACTCCCAATATGTATTTTATATTCACTCACCACAGTGAGGGGATACAACTGGATAATTCTGTTCAGCTATGAAGAAACTTTTTAAAAGGAATGAGTTCAATACTACTTGCATTAACCCCTTCTACATGAAAGGCCTTTCCAAAGTTTAATGAAAAGGACACAAGTGCAGCCAAAACTTTACTTCATCACATTAACGGCGCTAACGTTGCAAAACAGGACTTTGTTCTGTCTCAAACTATGGCTATGATTATCCTTCGCCAAAGAGAAGGACTGAAGGGCATTTAGAAATTATTGTTCACTAGTACACAGCCAGCCAAATAATAGTCATGATTCATTGTCATTTTACATCCTAAAATAATGGATCAAGAGCTTTAGATCATTGTATTGATATTCCACTTCACTCAAATTATACTAATTTTCATCAAGACAATTGTTAAATAATTCTGACATCAACTCGAGGTTCTAGTCACTCGGGTTTGTTCAGAATTTGCCCTACTTGCCCTCAAAAAGCACATTAAGTTCATTTGAAAATGGCATCTTGAAAAGAGTGGCTACAGAAGTACTAGGGAAAAATAAGATATCTTAGTGAAGCACTTAACCCCTTCTACCAGAAACCTTTTTTTTAATGTATTTTAGTTGCCTTTGTGTAATATTATAAGTGTAACAAAGAAATTGTTTATTCAATTGTTTTATCTTGATATACTTAGTTTTCCACGCTGATTCTAATGGTGTATGTTTTGTATGTCTATCTCAAGGTTTTCGTCAACAATTGCCAATTGTTACTTCCAGTCTTGTTACCGCACGCTGATGTAATGGCTGACGTATCGCTTACCACGTCACACACACACACACACACAAACACACACACACACACACACACACACAAACACACACACACACACACACACACACACCATCTGCGTCCATGCAGATGTTACTAATAAGACCATTATTGCATCATGCAACATGGAACAAGTCACATCATTCGATGAGCTAGTCTCACATTGCTAGTCTGGCTGGTCGACGTGTTTTTGAGCTGTTCCTAAAGGTGTTTCCAGTGATGAGATTGACCAGTAGACGTTCTTGCAGGCTGTCAGGCGATACATTTTGTTATGTATGTGGAGAATATATTGGACCGAAGATGATCAAACACAAAATCCACCTTGATACAAAATTTGCTAGTGCATACAAAGCATATTTTGGCATGGCAATGGGTAATCAATATAAGGACTGGGCTCTGCATTACACTGCTGGTAGCTGTCGCTTTGTGCCTGAAGCTTAGCCATGAGGAGCGAGAAAAAAGATGCCTTTCACAGTTCCGAGAGTGTGGCGAGAGCCTTTGAATCACCTCGACGATTGTTATTTTTGCTTGGTTGATATAACTGGTGCAAAGAGCATTAAGGGCAAAAAGAACACAGTATATCCAAATTTGCCTTCTTTGATCTCTCCTGTGCCTCACAATAATGAGCTGGCGATTCCTGTCCCTCCTATGGACACGCAAGTTGTCTCTGACCACGAGGACATCGCCGATGATGGAGGGGAAAGTGATGATGAATCGTTTGATGGAGAATGTTCCGGAGACACTGCACAATTTCCCAGTCAGCAAGAACTAGATGATTGGGCCGAGATTTAGGACTCACCTAATCCAATGCTGAGCTGCTGGCGTCATGTCTACAGTAAGTGATTGGAACTTGTTGGATCCCAGCTGCAAGTTGAGTAACAAGAATCGCCACGAAAAGTTTGCATTCTTCTTCAAATTTTATAAAGAAACCTCGTTGTGTTATTGTTTTGATGTTAGGGGTTTGTTCCAAGCCATGGAAGTGGATTACAAGGCCTCAGAATGGCGACTTTTCGTAGACAGGTCCGTGAAGAGCCTAAAAGCTGTACTTCTGTGTAACGGCAATGAACTCCCATTAATTCCAGTTGCACATTCTGTGCAAATGAAAGAAGGCTATGAGAATGTGAAGATTTGTCTGACAAAGATCAAGTACTCAGATCACAATTAGCAGGTATGTTGGGAATTCAAAATGATTTCATTCCTACTTTGAATGAATGGCGGTTATATGAAGTAATGTTTTTTATGCTTGTGGGACAGCCGGAGTGATGCAGAACATTACGTGAGGAAAGACTGGGCTCTCAGAAAGAGTCTCAAACCAGGCTCGTGCAACTTTCTGTGAGCTTCACTGATCTCCAGTGAGAAGGTATTACTACTGCCACTACACATAAAATTTGGTCTTGTGAAACATTTCGTGAAAGCCATCGACAAGGATGGTGATGCGTCAGTCAATGTTTCCCAAGTTGCGTGTGGCAAAAGTGACAGCTGGCATATTCACTGGGCTGCAAGTTCAAAGGATGCTTGCAAGTCGTGAACTCCAAGGTAAAATGACCGATAATGAAAAGCGCACTTGGAATGGAGGGGTTGTGGATGGTTTTCTTGGCAACCACAGGAGACCAGATTCCGCACAGTTCGTTGATGACCTGATCGGCGCATTCCACCGGCTTGGATGCAGAATGTCAATCAAATTGCACTATCTGCATTCCCATCTTGCTTTCTTCAAAAGCAACTTGGGTGCAGTCAGCGAGGAGCATGGCGAACGGTTCCACCAGGACATTCTGCTGATGGAAACCAGGTACCAGGGCAGGTGGAACGAGGTGATGATGGGCGATTAAGGTTGGGATTATTGAACGATTGTCATCACAGCTACAAATGAAAGTCAAGATCAAAACTGCATTTCTAGATACTATGTGCCCTGCATTCCTTGTGATGTTACTGTTTGCTCATTTTCTAGTTATAATCATAATATACACCCGGCAATATCTAATTTTTTGACATTCTCAATATTTTCGAAATGGTAACAAGTTGCAGTTCCTGCTCTTGTATGATACATCACTCCTGTAACTTTAGATTTACACAAAAACAAATAGCATATACGGAATCCACGCATTGACATTGATCAGAAAAAGCGTAAAAATCAACATAAACAAAAAATTGGATTAAGTTTGTTACACAGTGTTATCCTTTCATGCTGCATGACTTAAGTATAAATTTCAGTTAATTTCTATTAGGTAGCAGACACTGTAAAGCTACGAGTAAATTTAATCGTGTGGAAGAAAAGCAATATTGAAAAAAGTAAATCTCCAAGATGCATATTTTACACGCACCTGGGGACAACAGTAAGGACAGGTAACACAAAGGAGCCATGCATGAGTAAGACAATGTTAATAGATTTTATCGTCTGAAGTGCCTAATTCCCTCTCTCCCCTCCTTTTTTGTTGTAGTTGTTGTTTATCTTCCTCCTATAAACGTATGCACCGCGGGAGAGACTAGTCAAACTGAAGGGGTTAGATATTGATTAAATGACCTCTCATTGCTAACCTTTCGTTCCAAGCTAAGTACACAGGTGCAGTGACAGCAAGAACTGGATAAAATATACATTGTGCCCTTAGGCTGAAAACTTTATGGAGGATGATGGAATGACAATCACGCGCACATAACAGTGTCTCACACCAAGAGCTACGTTAGTTGCGCTGCGAACAGTTATGTTTACAACGTATATGATGCATCTCAGCTTACTGGGTGGAGTAATTCACACCAGAACTCGTTGTGCTATGTGGCGCATTTAGTAGTAGCTGTTGGCGTGATTTACCTCACTAAGTAAGGACAGTACTCTAAGTGGCATTAGATATATTAAAACTCCTCTTCCTTTATGATTTATTTTGCAATTTTCACCTTAATATCCTCGTGTATGTTGCTAATGTAAGCGATGCAAATATCATAATTATATAAATAGTATACAAGAGAATGTTTAGGTGCGAAACACATAATAAATGAAGAGGTGCTACGAACCCACTTACATGGATCAAAGCTGGGATCTGCAAGCGCCAGTTTAGACACCCACCTGAGGACAGCACTGGTGACAGCGGCCACAAACACTCCAGGGACGCCAGGCACCTGACGCAGCTTGTCTATCACCAGGTAAGGCAGGATCTGGCCCAATATTTAGCAAGGGTTTTATGGTATACTACTCTAGGTCGCCTATTACAACTGTCCTCCTGTACACTTTACCTTCTATTGATACGTTAGTATATTATAAAAGATAAGAGTCAGGTGTAACAGCAATAATAAATCCGCAAGAAAATAATGTTAAGAAAACATTGGATCCTGCCTAAAATACGACCCCCAGCAGAACAGACATACAGAGTTAGTAAATGAGCTGAGCAGACATGCATAAATTTTAAACACATCCTCAAGTATCATGCTTTATCCACCACTCAAAGTGGAAAAACACCAAAAAATTGTATGACTTACTTTGGATACGCACATGACTTTTTTTTTTCCTTACAAGTAACATCTTTGCCAAGGCACCTTGTGAACTCATTGCGCTAAAAGCACTCAAAGGCAATACCTGCGAAAAGAATATCTGAAAGCTGTCTATAAGCATCTCTTTTAAACTACATTGAATGTAGCTAACCCAAGGAGAGACAACTTTATCCAACACAGAGACGGATAAGTTACATAACACACAAAAAAGTCTTACGGATATGAAGAAGATACACTAACACCAAGAAAATATCAATTACATTCTGAAACAGAAATTTCTAACAGGATTATACAGACACAAAAGGCACACAGTCTCTTGATTTCAGCAGCCATCTGGCTGCTCTACATCTACTTCAGACTCCTCTCTCGCTTGTATCACACCACTGCGTGCCTCAGTCTCATCCTTGGTCTCACGCATCCCCGCTCCCCCTCCACCTTACTCATATATATCCCCCATTGAAGCCCAGTGTCCTCAGTACTGGACAGAACTGGGAATTTTCAAACTTTAATAAAGTAGGGAGCCCCCGGGTGGGAACCTATGAGCTTCGCGACTATGAGCCGATAGGCGGAGGATGGTACGCTTAGTACCCTCACAGTGCAATGCCTCCCCCAGCAACTCTGGGATCCAGTGGGTTAATGACTGGCAAATCTATCAGTCGTTTTAACCCATTGGAGCCCAGTGTCCTCAGTACTGGACAGAACTTGGACTTTTAAAACCCAAAAAAAGACGGGAACCCCAGGGTATGGACCAAATAGCTTCGCGGCTATGAGCCGATAGGCGTAGGGCGGTACGCTTAGTACCCTCTCCAGTGCAATGCCTCGCTCCAGCAACTATGGGATCCCAATGGGATATTCTTTCCAGATACTTCATCTGTCTGTCTAATGCCAGACGCCATAATACCGTTAAGGGTTGCCATGAAACAGTTGTCCACCATGTTGCTCTGTCCCCCTTCATTTCATTGCCCTGCTCCCAGCTCACACACCTCTCTCTCATATACAGCTCCACTTCATCCCTCCATCTCATCCTCAGCCTCCTTCTACCCCTCCCCCCTCCACCTCATTCACATACACTCTCCTTATTAGTCTCTCGCTCCTCATCGTCTCTACATGTCCAAACCACCTTAGTATACTAGTATTTCTCCTAATGCATTCTATCACATCCGCATTCACACCACAACGCTCCTTCACTTCCTCATTTGTCAGTCTCTCCATGTAAGTCCACATGCTTCCCTCAAATAACTCATTTCCACTGCTCTCACTCTTGACTTGTGCCCTTCCAACAAGGTTCAAGCTTTGCTTTCATACGTTAGAGTTGGTATAATAATACTGTCATGCAGCGAATTTCTTACTTCCATGCTCACTTCCCTGCCCCTTATTATTGCTTTAAAAGAACCGGGAACTTATTTTCATTGTTGTACCCGTTCAGGCTCTTCATCCTCCAAACTTGCATCCTAACTCATCACACTATCCCAGTACTTAAATGCAATCACATATGTCATTTCCTCATCATCGAGTCTCACTGTACATTCAGTTACTTCATTTCTCTCGAAAACCATAACTTTACTCATTCCTACATTCACCTTTAAACTTCGTATCCTAAACACTGTTACAAACTCATTCACCAAGCCTTCCAGTTCCCCTTCGTCTTCACTTCACTTTACAGTATCATCTGCAAACAACATCACAGGGAGTTTCCAAAAGCTACCCTAGATACACCTGCCGAATAAATAAATAATTAAACAAGAGGGCATTCAGTGAAGCGCATCACTCAGACGAGCAACGGAAGTTCCAAGCCGCTGTTCGTAAGGACAATAGGTTTTCTTACCAGTGATTAAGGTTCGACAATTTTGTTTTTTTCCTGATCCAGAATCTATAATACGATCCAGATCAGTTCCATAAGTTAACTGACTGTTCCCTGGGACATGGGCTATCTGCCAACCAAATTTGGTTCACATGTCTCTTTTAGTTTTGGGTAACCCTGCTAACAGACAAGCAAACAAACAAACAAACGGGCGAAAACATACTCTTCTTCTCCGAGAGAATAGAAAGCGACGAGCAAGTATGGTGAGCATCTTCGGCCCCTTTACTACACCAATATTTAATATATTATTCATAGCCCAGGACAGTGAAACAAAAGCATTGCAACATGACTCACTACATTTGTCCGCTAGTACTTGGTCATTTGCCATGGCTTTCAGCCCTGTTATTATATGATTTAGCTTGCGACCTGACAACTTTTCAAAATACCAGACAAGTGCAGTGTCGGTTTTCTATACCTGTCTGAAAGCCGTTTCTGATCTTCCGATTTTTTTGCAGTTTCACAACTGTTCCGTCTCCCATGAATAAAGTCCATTGCATCACCTGTGACCTCCATAGAGGATTCGGTTGATCCCAATATGGGAATAGTGAATAAAATGACTGACCGAAAAAAAAAAAAAAAAAAAAAAGGACATAAGGACTTGAGACTGCTGTGCGGAATTATTTAGCTTCCTTTGTAACTCACCGCAATTTACTAATCTGCTATTATGAAGAAAAAAAAAAAAAATGGTCTCATGGATAAAATGTGTTGCAGGCTGTATGATGATCCACATACTCATCGTTACTAGTGGTGTGAAAGGAATAATTAACAGAGCATTCCTAGTATTCGAAGGTTTATATCGTGTGCTCTGGTCGATGATTGATCTTTGCAAGCCATATTCTGTCCCCTGCTGGTATAATGGGATCCACTAGGCTGTCTGGAGGAGAATATTGCTGTGATGGCCTTGTTTATGGGAAGCTCA
This sequence comes from Coenobita brevimanus, assembly GCF_032717465.1. Classification (NCBI taxonomy): domain Eukaryota; kingdom Metazoa; phylum Arthropoda; class Malacostraca; order Decapoda; family Coenobitidae; genus Coenobita; species Coenobita brevimanus. The sequence goes on along the minus strand of NC_136988.1, from coordinate 6,982,981 downwards.
ATAGATGGGAAATCGCAAGAAAACAGAGTTATCACAAACCGCAATTGGATGAACAAAGGCAACCAACGCTGCATATTTCGCATATTTTTGAAAATCACCAAAAGCACGCTTAACCATAAATTGGCAGTGTTGAAAAACAAAGCTGAAAGATAAAGTACTCTATAGTAAATCAAACTGTAATAGTTTTATTCCATATTCTTTCTGAACAATACACTGCATGTTATGCCCGTGTACAGGATGGCATTGTTTATCATCCTAATCACATTATTGATCTATTTTCTTTCTTTGTAGTAGGCGTAGAATTTCAGAATTATAAAACATGAGAATAGCACAGATAAAGCCGTTCGGTCCTAGAGACGTTTCCTAGGTAAAATTTTTTAGTGATAATTGCCATCATATCGAGTGTTTCTCGTGAGCTGAATAATATTACCAGTTAGTAGAAAAAGTACCATACAAAAATGGTCCCTATGTTGAAGGAATTAAACAGAGGCAAGTTGTGCTGGCT